>NC_058403.1:213577067-213626291 GCF_002201575.2 Neomonachus schauinslandi | reverse complement strand
CGCCGCCGCGGATCCCTCCGCCGCCGCCCGTTCGGCCCGCGCCGGGCCCCGCGGCTCGTCTTCCTGCGCGCCCGCGGGAAGCGGCTGGGGCCTCGTGCAGCGTGGGGCCTGGGAGCAGGGGCGCCCGGGTAGGGCGGCGGCAAAGGGCGCGGGGAGGGGGCCGGGACTATCTCCCAGCGCGGAGGCGCACGCAGGGTGGAAACGCACCCGTGACGCAAGAGGGCAGGGACCGTGAGACGGAAAGATAAGGCAGGGCAGCGGTGGCCAATCGGAGGGGCGAAAGTGTGATTGGCGGGATTGTCGGCCATTCGTGACGCGGCCCCGCCCCCTCCCCGCCTCCTCCGCGAGGTCTAGCGAAGAAAGAGGTGGGACTCTCAGAGCGTTAGGCCCGGAGAAGCAATGGGGGTGGGGTCGGGGGTTTTATTGTCAGGTTTGCGTGGCCGCCCGCGCGGCCTCTCGGACTAGGTCGTGTCTCAGTTTCTAGGGCTGGCCCCCGGTGCTGGGTGTTGAGAGCGGGCACCAACGCCGGAGGACAGGATTTGAACCCATTTTGCTGGCAGGGCAATGGAAGCCAGCTCTGTTTCAGGGTAGAGAGGCCCACGGTGGGGGAGCCCCCCGTGTGCCTCTGACTTGCTGGTTGCTTTCGCCTACCCGAGTCTCAGTTTGCTCATCTGGCTGAGGCAGGATCCAGCCTTTTGATGGTCGGGGTGGTCTGTGTCTCTTTTTAGGTCCGAAATTCTTCGCACATCCAGGGGCTCTCCAGCTTTGAAGGACCACAGACCCTACAGGATGGGAATAATAAAACTACAAATGAAAATATCACAATCTTGGGGCCCCTGGGTGGCTCTGCCGGTGAAGCATCTGCCTTCGGCTTAGGTCATGATCCCAGAGTCCTGGGATCGAGTCCCGCATGGGGCCCCCTTCTGGGCGGGGAGCCTGCTTCTGCCTCTGCCTCTGCCTCTCTTGTGCTCTCTCTCATTCTCTCTCTTTCACTCAAATAAATAAATAAAATCTTTTTTAAAAATTATCACAATCTTTCGCTGCTTCCTGTGTCCCCAGAAAGCCACACTTCCTTCCAGGCCTGGGAAGAGGCCACTATCCTCCTGACCCACCAGACTCTGGCCACCAGAGCCTCTTGGCTGTTTTGGAACCTGCCAGGCTCACGCTCACCTCCAGACCGTCGTCCTTGCTGTGCCCTCTGCCTGGAATGCTTTTCCACTCACACCTGGAAACCCCAAATCACCCTAGTTCAGTGCCATCCCCAGCCCAGGAAACAAAGTGGTGGTCCAGGGTGCAGGGTGAGTGGAGAAGACTCTAAGGAGAGGCCAGAGGGCTCAGGGGCCTTCTAACAAAGTCACAAGCCCCTCCTGCTACACCCAAATTCGGCTAACCCTCACCCTGACCTTTTCTGGCTCAGAGAATTTCCTTGTGCTGCATGCCTGGAGAGGGAGGTGTGGGTCTTGGGGTCTGGGTTCAAATTCCTCCTTCCTCCCTCCCTCACTGTGACCTCGTGAGAATTCTTGACATGCTCTCGGCCTCAGTTTCCCCAACAGAAAAAGGGAAGGCACAGTGATGGGTGCAGAGTCAGTGCCCACAGCTTGAGGCTGCATCCCTCAACCTCTCCCCACTGATGGACCTGTGTCTCGGACGGCATAAAGGCCCCCTCAGTCCCCAGCCGTTCCCTGTGGCCCAACCCTGACGCTACAGGTCTAGACTCGCTCCAGCTTCCCCCCAGCCTGGGGAGGTTCTCACGGAGCAGGCTGGGGCCCAGGCCTCTCAGGGTCCCCCGCCTCGCTCAGGGTATGTCAGTCCTCCCTTCCCCAAGAACGCTCAGGGCCTGAACCATAGCATTGGGGTTACCATTCCCGGAGTGGCCCTCAACACACTCACTAAAACAGGGGAAAGATCCATTCACGGACCTCACAGTTATTGAGCACCAACTGTGTGCCTCGCTTGGTGCTAGACACTGGGCCACAGTGGCGCCCGAGACCCAGACGCCCTGCATCTGCCCTCCAAGGCAAGATGGGCAAGCAGAGGCCCCCTTTTAGTTCCAAATGTGACTCTTTGCATCCATATGTTTGGCTGTCAGGTCCCCATGACTGAGAGATGAGACCCATTGTACAGATGAAGAAACTGAGGCTTAGGCCCTCCCTGGGTCCAGTGTGCCCCGGGGCTCACACCTGCCAGGAGGCCCTCCCGGCGCCCACAGGCCACCACTGTCCTCCCTGGGGAGGCCCAGCCCGGGCTTAGTCACTGGGTGGAGCGGCCCGTGGGGGCCCCCGCACGGGGCCACCTCTGCCCAGCCCTGAGGCCTGGGTGAGCCCCACAAGGCCCTGGCATGGGGACATGCCGCCAGTGGCTGGTGCCAGGGGCCCCTTGAGGCCGGCCCACAGCCCGCCCACCCCCGCCTGCCTGCTTGCCTGCGGCCTTTGTTCTCCTCTGGGTGCGCCCCCTCCCGCTTGGCCTGGGCAGGCAGGAGCCCGAGCCCTGCCCGCCCCACCTGCTTCCTCCTTCCACACGAGCCACACCTACTGTGCGCTGGCCCCAGGCTGGGGAGCCCACGTTGCAGGAGAGAACCCCATTTCTGGTTGGAAAGACGAATGCCAAGAACAGATCCTCACCAGTGAGCAGGGGGGACGAGGGCTAGAACACAGACATGGGAGCGGAGGCTTCCGGAAGAGACACAGTAGGTGTGCAGGCCAGGGTCCTCCACACAGAGAGAATGTAGCTGAATCTAGGACGTTGGGGCCATCCTCCTGACATCTGTTTTCATTTGTCTCCAAAATGGGACCGTTCCCTTGGGGTGTGAGCAGAGCCCCCCCGCCCCCCTGCAACACACACTGCTCCTCCCCGCTTTTCAGAAGCCCTGGCGGGAGGGAGGGGCGCTTATCACTCCAGCCAGACCCCTGGCACAGACATCTCCCCACCCCCAGTGTGCACTCGTGCGGTGGGGATAGATGCCACTGGAGCTGGGGGCTTCTCGGTCCATTCAGACCCCCCGGAGGGGCCTGACCCAGACATGGGCATGCTCACCCTGGGTGGCCTGGGTCAGGGCTCATGCGTTCCTTCCTTCATTCCTTCTCCCTGGCTTCTGGGAGGGAGGTTTCTAGAGGGCCTGATGCTTGGCCTGGGGCTGACGGGTCATCCCGGAGGAAGGAGCTGCTGCCGTGCTGGGTGTAAAGTGGGATGGGGAGCAGCCAGACCACCAGCCCCTCCCCAGGCCTGATTTCCCCGGCCCTTGCGGCTCTAAGTCCAAGGAAGGGGACCCAGCGGTGATCGACCCCTGCCCCTCCACCCCAGCCGTGTCCTGGGGAGCCAGGGGGCCAGGAGAGCTGGGAAACGGGCAGACACCGGCCAGCACACCAGCCTCATGCCTCCCATTGCCGGGCACCAGATAGAGATCCAGAAGGGGCTCTGAATGTGCCCCCGCAGGACCCTGACCTCAGTGGGGTGGGGCCCCAGGGCAGAGACACTTGGGTGTGACCAGAGGGTGAGAAACGTCAGTGGGCGACATGCAGGGACAAAGTCTGGGAGGCGGGACTGCACGCGGTGTATTTGGTGTATTTAAGGAGACTTCGAGGTATGAGGCCTAAGCCCAGGGAAATGGAAGGTGAAGGAGCCAAGGTCAGAGCGTGGGTCGGGCCCTAATGGTGTGGGCCCTAGGGAGCCATGGCAGGGATCTGAGCAGGAGAGGGATGTGGTTCTTATGGCTGCTGTGTGGAGGAGGGCTCGGCGGGGGGGGGGGGGGCATGGGTGGAGATAGACATCAGGGGGAGAGAAGGGCTGGCCCCTGGGGGTGAAGAGTGCGTGGATTGGGGATAGGTTTGAGGGGGACTGGAGGCTTGCGATGGGGCGGGTGGTGAACAGACAGCCACCCATCAGGGCTGGGTGTGGGGCGGGGGGCTGGGGGCATTAATAGTGGTGCCCTTCTCCCAGCAGGGACATCTTAGGGCTGGTGGCAGGAATGAATGACACACAGAAAATTCATTTCCCGCCCGTGCCCAGGCCCGCGGGACGGAGCCAGTGCCTGGCTGGAGGGCTCTGCACCAGGGGGCAACCAGCGAGCAAGCGAGGAGTGAGTGAAGAAGCCCTAACCTGGGCTGAACCCCGACCCTGGACTGAGCCCCGCACCCGGGCTGAGCCCCCAGCTGTGGACCAAACCCAACCACACTGAGCCTCTTTCCACCTGGGCCCCCCCTCTTGCCTTGTGCCCATCCACCCACAGGACCAGCGCCACCTGCCAAGGGTGGCCCTTCCCCCTCCTGGCCCAGTGCCTGTAGCTCCTGACTCAGGGGCCCCCAGGGCCTGTCCCACCACATTCCGGGGTGGCCTGTGCAAACACGGGGTGCCTCCCCAGCAGCCCCCAGGGGCATTGCCCGCCCTAGTTCCCGGGGAGGGGGGTGTGGGCAGGGGACAGGGAGCCGAGCCGGGTTCCCGCTGCCTGCCCACACCCACCCACGGGGCGGCCTCACTGACCTCTGCCTGTGGCCGCACGGGGTGCTCCTGTCGACTTCGCCACACCAAGGGCGACCCTCTTCTCCCGGTGTTCTTCAGCTCCCCGGAGCTTCGCAAATGAGGCTGGGCAAATCACCCCCACTGCTCAGATGGGGAAACGGAGTCTCGAGCCCCAGCCTCACCTTGAGGCTGGCGAGGCTCACACACCTGGTTTATTTGCCTGGCCAAGCTCCTTCACCTGTTTCCTGGTGCTTTCCAGAAATGCAAGAATCTTGGCCACCAGCACCTTGCTACTCTGAGGACCTTGGGTTTTACTCAGCGGTTCTGGGGCAAAGCCAGGAGGGCAATGTGGTGTCCCTGGGGGCTCCCACGGGGCGCTGACCCTGAAAGGCCCAGGCTGGTGAGGGTGACCAGGAAGACGTGCCTGGTGCTGAGGGCCACGGGGAGCACCTGGCAGTTAGGGGTGGCAGCCCCAGTCCTGGCCGCCCTGTCTGGAATGGGGAAGCTGCGCAGACTCCTCCCCTGCCCCAGTCCAGCCCACCCCCACCGCAGAGCCTCACCAGCCCACCGCAGTCCCCTTCTTGCTGCTCCTCAAACATCTTGGCCCTGGCTGTGTGCTCCTCTCATTATGCCTGGCTGTCTCTTCCTCATCCTTCAGCTCTCGGCTTGGGTGCCGCCTCCTCCAGGAAGCCTCCCAGGTGCCCAGAGCAAACCAGACCCCCACCCATCTTGGAACCCCTCTCACTTTGTGCTGTTTCTGGTTACCTCGCCATTCACCAGCTTAGGGCCCCCCAAGGGCAGGGAGTGAGGTGTGGCACATAACAGGTGCCCAGAGGTCTGGCGGGTGGCAGTGAAGAGATAGGCAGCATGGTGCAGAGGGCTCCTGGTTCTTAAGGTCAGGTTTGGGGGCCTGAGAGACAGTATCTAGGGGGAAGAAACGAGCAGGAGCCCCTGGGCCCAGCTCGCCAACAGAACTGGGTTCAAATCCTGGTTCCACCATGTTGTGACTATATGACCGGCGGAGGCTGCCCTGCTTGGGCCTTGGTTTCCCCTTCTGAAAATCAGGGCTGGGGTAGGTCATCTTCCCTGCACACGCCATATTGGACCTCACTTTGGCCCTGGGAGGTGATGGCCATTATAGCGCTCATTTTGCACATGGGGAAACTAAGGCATAGAGGGATGCACTCATTTGACCAAAGCCACATGGAGGGTTCGGTGCCCAGGACAGGCTGAGGGAGAGTCCCTGGATGGGTGTTCACTCCTGTGCTACGGGGGGGGGGGGGGCAGGTCAACAGGGTCACCAGGGTGCTGCCTTTGTGCCCCACTCTGTGACATAGTTTCTTATGCCCAGCATCTCCTGAGATCTTCCCACCAGCCCAACAAGTGGGGGGCTGTGATTGGCTCCATTTTACAGAAGAGGACACTGAGGCCCCCCATGAAGCGGAATTAAATCGCATGTCCTCCCTCCTGACTCCGGCTTGACATGGCCTGACTGCATATTTGAAGAGAAAGTTAAAAAGTTACAAAAATAGGTCACCCAAGAGGCCCAGGGAGGGAGGCAGCCTCTGGTTCTTCCTCTCGGGAGGGATGTCCAGCCCCTTCTGGGTTCCCAGGCACCTGGGCCCAGGCCTGGCCCTTACTTGCCTTCGTGCAGATAGGAGTTTTCAAATGGCCGGCAGGGAGTGCATGAGGCAGCATCCGTGGGCGGGAAGTGCTTGGACTCATCTGAGCTCCCTGTACTCCTAGGATTGTGGCGTCTCCAAAAGGGCAGGCCTTGCATACCCCCTCCACCACCTTGCCCTCTTCAGGGGTGGAAAAGGCCCAAAGCCAAGATGTATAAAAAGAAAAATCTTCGTACGTGACTATATAAGAAGTAAACACTTCTGAATTAAACAGACACACAAAGGAGGTTAGATGAGGTGTGACAGCTGGGGGGAAATATTTGCAACATTGTAACAGAAGGATTTATATCCTTCATATACAAAGAGTTCCTGCAAATCAATGAAAAATAACCAAACAGAAAACCAGGCAAAGAAATGAACATTAGTTCATACAAGAAGAAATATGAATGGCAGTTAAAGGGACAGAGAAAAAGAACCTTAAAGTCATTCACGATGAAAGAAATGCAAATTCACAAACAAGAAAACACTTACTGAGCTCACAGTTGGCAAAATGGTAAAAGATTGGTCATATCCTGCGGTGATGAAACTAGGTGTGGGGGTCCACGGGAGGGTGTGTATTCCAATAAAGAAACTCTACTGCATCACTCTGAACTCCTCCTCCAACTCCAGTCCTAAGACTGATAAATCTAATAAAAATGATAGCACCAGCCGACATGTTCAAGAGAGTGTGGTTTGTGACAGTGAATACTTGGAAACAACCTGTGTCCAGCAAAAGAGGGATGCACAAGAAGATTACAACACAGTCATATGAGGAATGCTGTCCTCGCCTTACAAGGAATGGGGTTTGCATGCATATTCTGAGCAAGAAAGATGTTTCAGGTGGACACTTCAGATAAAATACAAGTTTGAGACCCATGGCACCATTTTGGGTGTAGAGATTTTGTAAAGGAAAAAAAGCATGTATCGAAAAAGTGCAAGAGGAAATGTCCCCAGGGTTCAGTGGTTACTCTGGGTGTGGGGGGGGAATTTCAGTTCTTACTTTATATTTATATATAAGAAGTGGAATTAGCTGAGAAATTGGACTTTATTTTCTCTGTGTGTGTGGGGGGGTACTTTTTAAGTTACAAGAAAGTTTAGTTTTCCACCTCACGGCTAAAGTTCGGTAAGCCTGCAGAGCCAGGGAATGGGGGTGGGTTTCCACTAGGGGTATCCCTAACCCCCTCAGTGACAATGCTCACTGGGCATTCCCTGGAGGGGACAGGCCTCCAGCTGCCCTGGGGTCCTCTAGGGGAAAGCCCTGGTGTTCCAGGGAGGCCCCCCCAGGGCAATCCAAGAGTGAGCAGAGTCTGAGGGGTGCTGCAGAGTCCGGCGAGGTCACCCCCCCAACTCAAAGCCCAAGTTCTCACCAGTTAAAGGGGATTACAGTCCATGTCACACCAAAGCAGAGGCTGAGCCTCCTGGTCTCTGGGCAGGTGCTGGGGGAGTATGGAGGGACAGCCCCTTTCCTGAGGGCAGGGACAGCCCCAAACACTGCCCAGGAGGAACTGGGTCATGGGGGGGTCAGGGATCCTCTCCTGTGAAGGTCGCTAGTCTCAATTTCCCAACTTGTACTGAGGCTGGAGAAGAATCAAGGCCCTGCGTCCAGGTCCTGTAGGTCCCTGGCTCTAGGGTTTTCAGGCCTGGCCCTCCCCTCCCCACCGTCTGGGTGAGGGGCCTGGTCCCCTCACTGTTTCTCCATTCCCCCTCCCCCGCAGTGGACCCAGGGCAGGACAGAACTCTGGGTCCCAGGCTGGCCCATGACCTCTCTGTGCCTCGTTTTGACGAGGTCTACAAAATGGGCAAGAAGAACAAGAAATTCACCCACCGGCTCCTAATTTCTTCCCTGCCTGTGGTTTGGCCGTGTTAGCAATGCTGGGGCCCGGGGAGGCCCCAGAGCTGAGCTCAGACGGCTCCACCAGCGTTGGGGCCTGGGCAGGCCCAGAGGGAGAGAAGCAAACTGGAGGGCAAGCACCCAGCATGTGCTCTTGGCGTGCTCTCGCCCCAGCACTTCTCGCGGCTGCTCCTTGGACCTCGAGTCTCATGCCCACCTTGGGGCCTTTGCACAGCTGGTGCCCTGCCAGGAAGCCCCCTCTCCCTCAGTCTCCAGCCTGTTATGCTAGTCTATTACCTTTTCTAGCACCTACCAATATCCACAGCATTCTGATTTGCTTGTTCAGTGCCCCCCCGTCCACCAGGGCAGCCCCTGGGCGCGGCCTGGCCTCCGCTGCATCCCCCGCACCCAGCCTGGCCTGGCACACAGCGGGTACTCAGTGGATGCTGAGGATGGAGAGGACAGTGATCCCCATTTCACAGGTGGGGAAACTGAGGCTCAGAGGGACGACCTGAGGGCAGATAGAGTGGCGCCTGGCCCAGGCAAAAGCATTTTCTCTGGGCCGGGGGGCTGCGGGGTCCTGGACAGCTGGTGGGGCCTGCCACAGCGGCCTGAGGGCTGGGGTGTGTGGCAGCAGCAGCTGGGGCTCCTCGAGGGCCCAACCCCCACCCTGCATGCGGGAGGGAGGGGGAGGGGAGGCCGCAGCTGGTGGCTGGCACGGGGCCAGCTCCATCCTCCGCTGGGAGGAGCCCTGCCCCAGGGCGTCTCTCTGTCTCTCCGTCTCTTTCACTCTCTTTGTCTCAGTGGGTCTCTGTTCCTGTCTCTCTCTCTCTCTCTCTCTGTCTGTCTCTATCTCTCTGTCTCTGTCCCTCTCCCCTTTCCTGCACTTGGCCCCCTCTGGCTGTCAGGGCTGAAGGCTGGGCCCACTCTGTGGCGTTAGAATGCCCCCCTCACCTTCACCTGCCTGTGAGTGGACGGGACCGGCCCTGCCTCTGTACCCCTGTTATGGTCCCTATTCCTCCCCTGATGGGAGGCACCATTCATGGGCTGGGGACCCGTTGTGAGCCTCTGTTTCCCATCTGTACAGTGGTTGTGGACCCCTGGGACGGGATGTGCTGGGCACAGGTGCTTGGTGGGACCACAGGCTGGAGGTCTTTGTCCCTTGGGGCTCGCAGCCAGCCTGGGGAAGAAACAGTGACGAAGGAGCCACTTTATAGGCATCTGAAGCTGTCCTGGGGGTCAGAGCTAAGTGGCCAGAGAAGGTCTCAGGGAGGGGGTATGGAAGCTGGGAGTGATCCTGGTTGGCTCATGGCCAGTGCAAAGGCCCTGAGGCCCAGGGCCACCCTCAGCCAAGTTGCTGGGTCTCCGCCCCCAGGCCACACAGTGAGCTGACTTGGCTGACCCTGCGCACCTGCTCCCCCCCCACCAGGCCACGGGGAAGGGGGTCAGGAGGGGCTGTGCACGTAGCTGCAGCAAAGAGAGTGCTGGGGGGGGGAAGCAGGGAAGTGGGCAACCCCCCCAGGAGACTCTACTGCACAGATCTACATCTCCCCCAACCCTGCCAGCACAGCAATCCCCACCTCGCTGACAGTAGAATCCGTCACAGCAGAAACACCCTGGGGCCTGCAGCTTAATCACCCTGATTTGAATTTTTGCATATTAATGATGTTAGAGCTGCTAATTTTGCCGCATGATTTTAAAGGTGCAGAAACTCCGGAGCTGTGGAGGGAGTGAGGACAGGCCTTCCTCACCAGGCCTGGGGGGTGTGGGTCTCTGGCTACAAGCATCCCTGTCCCTCAGTGTCACATCCACCCTTACGTCCCAAGGACCCCACCCCTCAGGAGTCCCAGTGTTTCCCGCTCTTGCAATTAGGGCATCAATCTTACCATCAGCCAGGGGAGCAGGATTCTGAAATTTTCTGCAGGTGGCTCCATCCTAAGCTTCCCGTACTAGGAAAGTTTAGGATCAGAATCTGTCTTAAACCTCTGGATTCCGTCAAAGACCCTGACTTGTGCTTCAGGCCGGAAAACCAGGGCCGCCCTGCACCCCGCATGCGTCCAATCCAGTCACCCCCACGTCCCCAACGCGGAGCTGGGAAACTGACCGGACTGGCCAGTGCCCGCGAGGGTGCTGGGCAGCGGAGGGGTTCTGGGTGTGGGGGCTCAGGCCCGAGGTGCGCATTGGGCTCGTGCTGCCACCTAGCGGCGCCCCTGGGTGAGGCCGCGGGTCTTCCTTAGAGCCCCCCACCCACGGAGCCCACCCTGCACTGGGGGACCCCTGGGAAGCCCCTGCGTGGGGGGATACCGAATGGGCTAGACTCCCCCCGGACCCGGGCGCGCGGGCGCCCACGGGCGGGACGGAGGGGTTTCGACCGGGAGGAAGGGAATGGGGGCCCGAGCCGGCAGCCCGGTCTGAACCCCGCCCGAACCCCTCCGGGCCGTTCTCGCCCGAACCCGAGCATCCCGCCTCCGCGCTGAGCCCAGCCTGACGCGCAGCGGGGCCCCGCGCCGTGGCCCGAGCCCACCAGGGGGCGCCCGCCGCCCGCGGCTGCGATCGGTGCACGCGCTGGCCCGTGCTCCACGGGAGGAACCGAGAACGCGCGTGTGCCCCGGCGCGCTCGGGCACGTGCTCACGCCCGTGCACGCGCGTCCTGGCGCGGCCGTGCACGTGCGTGCGCATTTGCGTGTCCGCACGTGTGAGACCTGTTTATGTTCGTTCTGCTGCCCTCGGGCATAGTCTCAGGGGCACGTTTTCATGTGCTGCCCAGCATATTCACGCATGCGCGTGTCCTGGCCAACATGTGTGTCCACATGTCCTGGCATTTTATGCACGTTCACGTATGTACGTGTCCCAGCTCGGCGTCCCTTCTGGTTAGCGCTGGCCCGCAAATGATCCTCTCCCCCACCGCCTTTCTTTCCTTTGTTGACCTGATCCTGTCCTCCCATGAAGAGCTGTGCTCTCTGAAGGCACCCCTGATGTCTGCGCCCAGTGGGCACCCAATAAACGGCTCAGAGCTGGACGGGCTGAATGATGAGCCGATAGGCATGATTATGGGAAATCCAGGCCCAGCTCCCCGGCTCCAACAACCCAGCCAAACAGTTTCCCCTATTAGTGAGCCTGCTGAGCAGGGAAGGGATCCTCCCTGATAGGCCACCCACCCACTTCTTCTCCAATCCTGGGTCATAGGAGGGGCTGCCTCCCTCCTTACCATTCCCTGCTCTACCCCCACGAACTCCTATTCATCCTGCAGAGCCCTGTGCTACTGGCCCCTCTTCCAGGACACCTGTCCTCCTCTCCCCGCCCCCCCCCCTGGGGTGTGAATGGAGGACAGGTATGTGCTGGCTTCCCCGGCTCACAGACCTGCTGGGTGACCTCGGGTGGTGGTCACTGCATCTGGGCTTCCAGGCCATGTCTGCAGACAGTGGTTCATGAAAGGTGCACTTTCAAGGGTGGGTGAATGCCGGTTCCCAGCCCCCATCCCGGGGCTGTTATCATCGCTTAGGAGAGGCTCTGATGTGAATACTGTGCCCCTTTACCATGGCTCCCTCCCTCCATCTCTCTGTCCTTCCCTCTGTCTGTCTCTCCTCTCTCTCCCTCCCCTTCCTCTCTCTCTCCCTCTCTCTGTCCCTCTGTCACCCCCTGGCCCTGGCCACCCCTCCAGCCCCCATGGGCCATCTCCTTGGCAACGGTGGCCACAGGGTCAGCCATTCGATCAATCTCCTCTCACCCCTGCAGCCCCAACCCTGGACCCGGAAGGTGACAAGGAAGTGGGGTCAGGCTTGGGTGTCCGGGTGGGGGGAGTGCTATGGTGTTAGGACAGGGGTCACTCAGGCAGAGCGGGGGGGGGGGGTGGCGAGCCTTGGAGAGGGCAAGAGGGTCCCTGGGGGTAGGGTCAGCAGGGTCAGAGGTCAAGTGAGCCCTGGGCAGGCACTGATGGTACGACCCCCCCCCCCAGGGCCTCTGTTTCCCCAGGGCATGGCCTCTCTGACTTCCAGATTCTAGGTCTGGCCCAAGCCAGTTCTTTGGAGCCCTCGGTATGTGTGGGGTGCGGTCTCCAGCCAGTCCTCGGCCCAATTTACAGCTGATAGCAAGGCCCCCTGGCCCAGGAGCTGGCCAGGGCTGGCACTGGAAACCACACCAGGCCAGGCAGCAAGCCTGCATTCTCTGTCCTGAGCTGGCTGCCCTCACTGTCCTGGAAGATTCTGCTGTTATTGCTACTGAGCAGTCCACCATTCCTGCTTTTAGCTCAGTCCATTGTCACTGCTTCTGGAATATTCCTCCATGATGGCCTCTGGAAGAGTCCACCATTCCAGTTCTGAGCAGCTCACCCTTCTAGCTCCTGGGCAGGCAGGAAGATGTCAGGGGCTTTTAGGTTTTCCCCTTTTAGGACCAGAGTAGGGAGAGAGGCAGGCAGGCAGGGGAAGCTCTCCCAAACACACCAGGAAGAGGTGGCTTTCTCCCCTGGTTCTCTGCCATGGTGGGGACAGCTCAGCAGGGCAGCTGGGCTACGTGGGGGCCACTGGGGGGCCCCACCTCAGGTCGATCGGCTGGGCCCTGCAGGGACATCGATTACTAAGTGTGTTTGTATAGATCCTGGGACAGGTAGCCTGGGCTTGAAAGGGGAGGGGAGGCAGGGCCAAGGGGGCCTCAGGGGACATTGGGGGGCTGAGTGGACATGCTGGTGGGAGAGGGAGCACCAGCCTGCAGAAGATACCTCATCTGCTCTGTCCCCTTTCTGAGCCTCAGTTTCCCCATCCGACAAGGGGGGTGCAGATGTGGAGGAGGTTTGCAGTGGGTGGGCGTCCTGAGGTCCCCTTTTCCAGAAGAGGCACCTCCCGGCTCAAAGAGGTCAGGCTGCTGGCTCAGGGCCACACAGCCCGGAAGTGGGGGCCGCAAGGCGCTTTGCTGATGGGGAGAGCCTGTCGTTCCCCAGAGGCTCCCCCATCCCTGCGGCGGGCTCTGGGGGGAGGCTGGGCGGGGCTGCTGGCCCTTTAAGAGCCTCGTTTTGGCGCCGCCTCGGGGTTATCGATCGCAGCCTTGGAAACGCGATTAGATTATCCGGCTGGGAACAGCAGGCTGGCGGGGGCCGCGCGGGGGAAGCGCCGGGCTTCTTGTAAACGGCTCCCCGCAGGGCGCTGGGGCCCGGTGCTCCCCGGACGAGGGCGTGGCTAACCGGTGCCCGGTCCGTGCGCCGGGACACCGAGGCGCAGAGCCCCCGAGAGAGGGGCGCCCACAGCTGGAGGCCAAGCGTGTCCGGCTGCATTTATGCGGCGCGTCCAGTGTGCCAGGGCGGGGCGCATGAAACCAAGAGTCACTGCGTAGAAAAATAGAAGCAGTATATTATTACTGTTAGACAGTGCCTGCGGCTCCTGATTGGCCCCTGCGGTCCCGCGAAGCCTTTGCGCGCAACACTTGGGGTGGGGTGGGGGAGTCCATGATCCCATTATACAGGCAGCGAAACTGAGGCTGGGGCCAGAGTGGCTGAGCCAGAGCGCGCTTGCCCCTCCTGGTTCCTGGGGAACTTCCCTGCCGAGGTCACTTGGAGAGCGAAGGTAAAGGACTGGTTTTGGGAGACGGCCAGCCCTTCCATCATCCCTACCCCTTTGTGCACCCGCAAAGGTCTCTGGGAGGTGCTTGACCTGGGTCGGGGTGTAGGGCTGAAGGCAGATGGAGCGCCAGTATGGACTGAGGAGGTGGCCAGCGGGGAGGGGCGGAGTGGAGAGGAACTGATGGGCCTCAGGAGGGGTGGGGGGCTGGGGGGCTACTTCACCACAGTTTCCCACGCATCAGGAGAAAGCTCGCTCCCCTGAGGCTCGGACATTCGTGGGGCACCTACTGTGCGCAGCAAGCTGACTCCGCCCTCCGCCCACACTCACCCCTGATGCCCCCTCCGCCCTCCGAGGCCCAGTTCCAAATATTCCCACGGTGAGCGTTTGTTGATCGACTACACAATAGTGCTTAGCAGTAATGGTAATACTAGGAATTTAAATCCCAGCCGCTTACATTGGACTTTGGCTTTGGACTACTCTCTACTCTCCCAGCCTCATCCTCCTGAACACCTCTGCAGGTCAGTCATTCCCCACACTTATTGGGTGGTGGCTGTATGCCCTGGCCACCCACTTCATCCCCTCAACAGCCCCCTGAGGCAGGAAATATGACCGACCTGCAGGGAGGAGGGGTCTGAGTAGAGGGAGGTCCAGGGAGGGGAGCATGCCCCTGCCCCCCCCCCCCCCCGGGGGATTCCAGACCTGACAGCCAGATGGGCCCTACACACAGCAGGAGCTTAATAGATGCCCAGCAAGGTCCTGCCCAGGGCTCCCAGGCCTCTCAGAGGCCCCCTGCACACGGCCCAGTGGAGTGGGGCTCCCCCTGCTCTCTCTCCCTGTGTCTGCCCCCCTCTCCATCTCCGCCTCTCTCTGGCCATCCTCCTCCCCTTCCCGCTCCTCCTGTCCTTTGCCCCTCAGCTCTGCAAAGCGGTGGTGGTGACGCCTCTCCCACTTCTCAGCTCGGCTCCGCTCCCCCTCCCCGTGCCTCTCAGGAGCCATTAGCCATGGCCTCTCCAGGTACCCTCCCTGCTGCACCAGGGAGAACCTGGGGGGGTGCTGCTGCAGAGTCTGCGCCCGAGTGGGGGCCCCCTAAGGGCCAGGTGCCCCTGCTGGGGAAGGAGGACACATGAGCCAGGCAATGTCTGGTGTCTCATTTCCCTTCTGCTGAATCCCCCACGCCATTCTCCCCCTCACGTCCTGCTAGGGAAACTGAGGCACAGGTGGGCAAGAGTGCCAGAGGAGGGCCAAAGGCCGTGGGGATGGTGGAGATGCCTCCGCAGGGGGGCTTGGGCTTCGAGCACCCCTACCCCAGAAATCCCCCCAGGTTCCCTCCTGGTCAGATTCCCTTTCCCTCCAGGCCCCCCAGGGCACCCCCCCAGAGGGGCTGCAGCCTCAGGTGAACAGGGTTTGCCCAGGCCCCGAGGGGAGTTGAGTTCTTGGCAGAGGGTACAGTAGCCTAAGGCCCTGAGGCAGGACGCAGGATGTGGGAGGAAGGAGGCAGCGCTGATGCTGGCTGGGCTCTTCTGGGGTGAGCCCAGAAGTGGGGTGGACTGGGGAGCCACAGTAAGGGAGGGATGAGGAAGGAGTCATGCTGTGACCAGGCCCTCGGGTGCTGGGGGGAAGGGATGTTGGGGGCAGGAAGGAGGCTGGGACCAGGCAGAGCCTGAGCTAGGGCAGAGATGGAGAGACGGGGAGAGACCCGGCCCCGAGCCTGGTGGCCAGGAAGGGGTCCAGCGCCGGGAAGGGGTGCCGGGCAGTGGCCGTGGCCCTGCTCGCCCCTCCGAAGCAGTAATTAAGGGCTCCCGGCGTCCCCGCGGCATGATGTATGTGCGCCTTAACTAATCATTTATTAGGTCACTGATGTTTCGTCAATATTAATTCATTTATTTAAACAACTCGGCTCCGTAATGAAGATGTTGCCTGAGAGGGGAGGCCGGTGGGTGGCGGGCCAGGGCTGCAGGGCGGGGGCTCAGACCTGGGTCTGGGGGTCTCCCGGGCACCAGGAGCCAGCTAAGGCTGAAGTGTCCCGGGAGGTCAGGGTTACGCCAACATGCCGCTGGGCCGACAGGGAGACTGAGGCCAGAGCAGAAGGTGAGCTGCCTCGAGGCCCCTGGGCAATCCGTGAGGACGGGTCTGAAATCTGCAGGACCGGCTTCCTGCCGCCCTTCTGGAAGGCGAGTACCAGCTAGGTGGCCGCCGCCGAAAATGCTGAAAGGTTGGCTTTCCTGTTCATCTCCCCGCCTGCTGGGTGGATATGTCCACAGGGACATTTGAGAACAAAAGTCATCACATCCCTCCACTGCTCCGGAGCTGCCTGTGTCTCCCCAGTGCCCTGCAGAGGAAATCCAAACTCCTCTGTCTCTGCTGACCTCCCTGACCCCCCCAGTCCCAGGGGCCCCCATCACGTCCCTCTCTCCACTGGTCTTGGCGATTTATTTATGGACCTCTTTGCCGTCTGTTTTCCCCTCCAGCCTCACCTTGGTGAGGGAAAGGGCGCTGTCTGTCCCAGGGTGTGGGTGCCACTCAGAGATCACCCCCTCCCCTGCAGCAGACCCTGTGGGGGCCCGAGTCTGCTGTTCCTGGCGCACCTGGGTGCCCTTCTCGTCTGTGCTTCTGGAGGCACGGGACGTGAGGGCCAGTGTTCCTCCAGGACCTGATGGGTGATGGCCAGTCCTGTGCCCTTGGCAGTGACCTCTCACCTCGAGGATAACCCACTTCACCAAGTGAACCCTGTCTTGGGCTCGGCCCTCGGGGAGCCTGCAGTGAGACGCCCCATCGGAGTGTCTGAGGCCCACGGATGGGAAACGCACACCGCGAAGCTCTCCCACGTCCTTCCTCCTGGTTCTGCTGTTTAAAAACCACGTGTAAAGCCAGGCACTTCCGGAAATCTGCGTCAAGGGGGCCAACACAGAGATGAGGGCGGGAAGCAAGGCGGGAAGAGGCACAAACTTGGGGCCCAGGACTCTGGATGTCACCCGCATATAGGGGTGTGGGCATCCTAGGATCTCGGGACCTCAGGATTCCATGCATTTTGGAGTTTGTCTCTTTAGTCTCCTCCAGAGATAAGCACGGACTCTGGAGGGGGAGGGCACTTCTGTCCTGAGGGATCTCCGGGCCCCTCTGGCACATGGTCGGGCTGGGTTTCCTCCGCCGCCCCTTCTCCCCGGAGCCGCGCGCCACGTGGTTGGCCAGTGGGACCCGGGCTGTGTTTCCGAAGCGGGAGGCTGACACCTTCCTCACCTTGTAGGCACAGCGCCCGGCGCGATCATCGACACAGTCATTGTCCCCTTTGTACAGAGGACCAAGCAGGTGCATGGGTGCCAGAGGTTACGTGGCGAACGAATGTCGAGGCCAGGATTCGGACATCAGCCTTGAGTTAGGATTCATGGTCTTCGCCTCTCCCCACCCAGGCCATCTCTAACACGTTCATCTCCCAGGGCCCTCAAGGCCCACACCCTCCTGGCCTCGGCACACGCGGTCCCCTCCACCCGTCCTTCGGTCTGCAGGCTGAGCTAGGGCCCCGCCCCAGGACCGCCCCAGGACCTCAGCTCACCCCCTCCATGGGCACGCGCGAGGGGCCCCCCGGGGGCTGGCCAGCAGCTTTCTCTGCCCACCCGGCTACAGCCTCCCCCGCAGCGCTCATTTTACAGATGGGGAAACTGAGGCTCAGAGGTTAGCTGGCTTGCCCGGCAGCAAAAAGAATGCCTCCCGTGGGGTTGTTGTGAGAGGTTTGTCAGTTGTTCACTCACTCATACACCCGGGTGCACCGCTCTGATCCAGGCCCACGTGGAGCCCTGGCTGCTGAGTCCAGGCAGGCTGGAGACAGAGGTGGGTACAGACATTCCCAGACCTGGGGTGGGGGCTGGGGGCAGTCAGAGAAGGGTGAGGGCTGCAGGGAGGAGGAGCTCCAAGGAAGAGGAAGGGGGTATTCGCTAAGAGGAGGGAAGGAAATTCTGGGCAGAGGGGCCAGCGTGTGCAAAGGCTCGGAGGTGTGGAGGGCAGCCCTAGGGACTGTGCTGGCTGTGGCAAGAGCGGGTGAGGCTCAGGCTGAGCCCTGTGTTCCAGGGCCTGTTAAGGCTCCGCGCTCCTTTGGGAGGGCACTGGGGAGCCATAGAATGTCTCAAGCAGGGAGGGACGTGTCCCGGATTTGGCCTCCAGATTTATGACTCCACTCTGGGTGTGAGTGCGAGCAAGAAGCACCGGCTGAGCACCCGCTGTGCGCCAGGCTTTGTCCTCACTCTTGGAGGTGACGTCAGGCAGGGGACAGGCCTGGTAGGGGACGGGCCAGCCCCGGGCTCTGTCTGCGCTGGAGGATGTGTGCAGGCCAGTGCCAGCTCAGTCCCGGGCCGGTGCAGGGTCTCCCTGGGCCCCGCCGAAGAGTGCCCACACCAGAGGCACAGGAGGCGGGCAGCCAGGGCGTTAAAGTTAACTTCCTCTTAAACAGACTTAATTAGTGTTCTCCAGTCCCACATAAATTAAGCGTGGCCGGCCACGGAGGCTGGAGCGCCCGATCGATGGGCAGCAGGACGGCAAGGAATCCTTCTGCTCAGCCATCACGACGCTCGGCTGATAACGACTCATGCCTTTATCTCCTCCACCCAGGCCTGGGGGCTGGAGAGGTCTGGGGGCACCGCAGCCCCTCTCCCAGCCTCAGTCTCCACATCTGTGAAATGGGGTGAGCTTGCCACTGGGCCCGGAGAGGAAGACATGATGATATACAACAAGCCCTCAGCGTGTCGCGGGACCCGGCCACTGCCAAGAATCCCCAGTTGAATCCTGGCCGGGGGCGTGCAAGGCATCTGTGCAGTTCTCTGTACCTTTCCCAGGTGTCCCCACTGGGGATGGGAGGGGTCGAGTGAGCCGGGGTGTTGGGCCCCAGAGCCTGGTTTAGCCCCGTCCCGAGGCAGCCCCTGATCTGAGGGCTGGGGTTTGGTGGGTGGTCTCCTGTCGCATTGTGTGCCTGCTGTATCTGGAGGAGGCCAGGAGGGGCTGAGAATCCCCCAGAAGGTCCTGCACCCCGAACTCTCTGGGGGAAGAAGGCCCCCAAGTCTTCAGGACTCAGTAGGCTTGAATAGGATGGGGGGGTCCCAGGAGGCAAATGGTGCAGGCAGCTCACGGGTCACCCCTCTGGACAAGCCTCGTCTATGAGACTTGCCCTCCCAAGGGGGCCAGGCAGGGGTCTCAAGGAGCACTCAGTGGGACCGAGACCTGGCATTCTGGCGTGTCTACACAGAGGTACCAAGAATACCTCCTGGGCACTGACCCCTGACCTGGGTGTTGGGAACAAGGCGGTGACCACATGGGAGTGACCTCTTTCTATGATAGAGACAAACAAATGAATGTCTAAGTAGAAAACTGGAGGGTTCAGGGAGGGCTCCCTGGAGGTGGAGGTTGGCTGAGGGGGAGAGGTGGCCAAGGGCAAACTGATGCCACCAAGAACAGATGGCGAGTGGGAGAGGCATGAAAGGGCTCCAGAAAGGCCTGAAACTTGGAACTATCCCGGAGCTGGGAGGGAGTGCCCAGAGTGGTCTTGGAGAAGCGTGACTGAATGGAGTGGGGGTGTCAGCACACAGAATTGGGGGCGTGGTCCATGTGGGGTGTGGCCTGGGCCAAGGTGGGCATCAGGCAGGGTCTCCCCTCTTTGAGGACCAGGGCTTAGGTAGCAAATACTCCCCCACCCAGGGAGTGTTTGGACAAAATTGAGACCCAAGAGACCTCTACCTCAACGTTGCTGAGGCTGGTGGCAGATGGACCTGGACTCAGACCTCCTCCAGGTTTGTGGGGCCAGAGGGGGCCCGAGGGAGGGAAACAGAGCTGGGGGGAGGACCATGAAGAGGCTCTGCTTGGGAGGCAGGGAGAACTCCCCAAGGACAGGGCTTTTAAGAAGGAGAAGGAGCTGGTTAGGTGACCGGAAGGTGTGCAAAGGCCCTGAGGCAGGCACAGCAAAGAGGCTTGTTTGGTGGGGTTGAGGGACAGGAGAGCTCCAAAGATCAGGCGGAAAAGTAGGTGGCTGGGGCAGGGACTGGGTTTCACAGAGAAGGGAGGGAGCCATGGGGCCTCCAGAAGGGTGGAGGGCAACGGTCTGATTTTCCTTTGGAAAAATCTCTTCTGCTGCCACTTGGAGGCTGTCAGGTTCAGGAGGGAAGGAAGGAGGTCCAGGCAGAAAACAAGGGGTACCATGGGCTGAGGGGTGCAGAGGTGGGGAGAGTGGCTGGGGCAGGGATTGATTTTAAAGGGGGTTTGGGTGATGTAGCGCGTGGGTGTCTCAGTCGGTTAAGTGACTGCCTTCCGCTCCCAGGGTCCTGGGATCAAGCCCCGCATCGGGCTCCCTGCTCGGCGGGAAGCCTGCTTCTCCCTCTTCCACTCCCACTGCTTGTGTTCCTGCTCTTGCTGTCTCTCTCTCTGTCAAATAAATAAATAAATAAAATCTTTAAAAAAAAAATAAAGGGGGGTTGGGAGAATCAGAGACACCTCCCTGTTGCAGACACCAATGGTGGTCTGTCCCCGCCCCGCCCCTCACAACTGCCTGAACCCCAATGGCGGTGGGTGGGTGGGTGGCTTGGCTCAGGGCTGTTTGGAATGTTATTCATAAATGGACCTCAGGCCCAGCCTCTAAGCTGGAAGCCCAGCTCTGCATCACGTCTGATGGCTGCAGGGTGCTCAGCCAGGCCTCAGAGCAAGCTGTTCCTGGCCGAGCATCAAATGTGCAGCCCCAGGCGGGCCTGGCTCCCCACCCTGGCTGGCCTCAGTTTACTCCTCTGTACAGTGGGCCTTCATGTAGACCCCCTCCCCAGAAGAGAAGTTGCTGCTGGGGGCTCTGCATGCAGGGCAACTGGTGTGAACCTGCCCTGTGAGCCCCATCCCTGGGGACTCCCAGGTCTAGGCTGGGGGTGCCCGATGGCCCAAGGGGTCAGGGCAGGGTAGCTGACGACGGGGAGGCACTGCCAGGGAGGGGGCATGGGAGTATCCCTCTCCAGGCCTCAGTGTCCCCATCTGGGTCTGGCTGAGGGGCAGGCAAACAAAATCACAATAATCATGTCTGCCCGGGACGGCTATGGGGGGCTTCCCAGGTGCCCCCGTCTCTGGGCCCAGCTGGAAGGTGGTGGAGATTTGAGAAAAAGTACATCTTTGTTTGGGAATTGGTGGCCAGGGTTGCCCCTTCCCTGGGGGACCGGTGCCTCTCGAAACTCGTGTGAGCGGCCTGCAGAAGGTCCACTACCTCTGAGCCTCAGTTTCCCCAACTCCAAAACAACCACAACAGACTGGCATGCCTCTCTCTGAGCCGAGAACATTCCCTAACCCATTCTGAGCACAGCTTCTCCCCCAGCCTGGCCCCCCTTCTCCATGCTGCTTGCATGCGCCAAGGGACAGGGAACTCACCCCCTCCCCAGAGCTCTTGGGTGGAGGTTTGATGTGTGTCAGGCTGGGGCCTGGGACAGACTCGGAGGAGGCAGTTCTGAGAAGAGGTGGAAACAGTTCTCAGAAACCCCTAGATCCTGAGGGACTCCTTTCCCTTCTCAGAAACAACCCCCCTTCCCCCCGCCCACCAACTCTGCAAGACGTCTGGGCAGAAATCTGGGTGGCCATGGACCGGCCTGACACCAGCCCTTGACAGCATCCCCCCAAGCCTTCCCCTACGCAGCATGATCCCCCCAAGGCAATGTCTCCCGCCTCCCACCTGTCCCTGAGAGGCCTCATCCTGCCCTCCACACCCAGGGCCCACCCACACCCCACCGCAGTGTCCCTGTCGACCTGAGCTGGCGCGTCTCCCGGCCCTGTCCTGAGCTCACCTCGGCCCTCGCCAGTCCACTCACCGCTTTGGGCTGACAAACCCGTGAGTCCAGCGTTCTTAGCCATCAGCACAAAGTTGGCGGCCTCTCTGGCCCGGCCTCACCCACTGTCCAGGCAGCAGGAATGGAATGCTCTCCTCCCCAGGCCCCCTGGACCCCAGCTGCCCAGGCCCAAGGGTGATGCTGGACACAAGCTGCCCCTCCAAAGTGGGATGTCTCTGGTTCCCCCGACCCAAGAAATGGACTCAGCCCGGGGGACCCCCCCCAGGTGTCTTGGTCGGGGGACCCCCCCCAGGTGTCTTGGTCGGCAGCCCTGGAACGGTGGGGCCGCCTTGATGTCTGGGCTGGGAAGGGCCCCACCACGCTGCAGGCTGCTCTTTGTGCGCAGAGGGGTCTCACCCAGGGCCTCCCAGGAGGTGAGGTACTTATCCTTTTCCAGGTGCTGTTGACTCACCTAAGTCCTAACCTGCCTTGGGTCACCCCGGTGGCCGCAGCAGGAAGGTGGGGCTCTGGGCGCCTGGTAGGCAGTAGTGGGGGAAAAGAAGGGGCATCACCCCGCCTTGGCCTGTGCGCCCCTTGTGGGGTCTCCCGTGGAGTGACCCGGCTCCTCAAATGCTCTGCCCCCTCGGGATGGGCGCATCTGGGATCTCCAGGCATGTCAAGCTGTCAGAGCTTAAAACTTCCCGTTCTCCGGTTTCTGCATAAACACCAAGTTTCACGCCCATCAGAGCGTCTTTAGGAAGTGGGCCGCCCGAAGCCAGGAGAGAGCACGCGTGGGCGAGGACGTGCTGCCGGAGCCCCCAGCACCGCCCGCCCAAGGTGGGCTGGAGCGGTCTCGGACTCGCCAGACCGGGGGCCGCCCCCGGACCGGGCCGGCGGTGCCTGCGGCCTCAGCTTGCAACCCAGGATCTTTTAAAAAGCGAGGTGATGAGGCGCCTGAGTGGCTCAGCCCTTAAGCCTCCGACTCCTGAAATCGACCCAGGTCGTGATCCCGGGGTCGTGGGATCGAGCCCCACATGGGGCTCTGCGCTCAGCTGGGAGTCTGCTGGAAGATTCTCTCTTCCTCTCCCTCTGCCCCTCCTCCAGCTCGTGCCCGCTCTAAATACATACATACATACATACATACATACATACATACATACATACATACAATCTTAAAAAAAAAAAAAAGCAAGGTGAAATGGACATAACGTAAAGCTAATGGTGAAAGCGAACAATTCAGCGGCGTTCAGTGCACTCACGCCCCCTCTGCCTAACCCCGGAGCAGGCTGAGCATGCTCGGGTCTGGGTCGCCAGGCCTCCTGGCAGGGGGCGGCCGTGCTGCGCACATGCGCACACCGGCTTCTGTCCGAGGCCCTGTTTTCTGTCCTTCCGGGTGGGGATGCCTGGGAGTGGAGTCGGTGAGTGGTGCGGTGACTCTACATTGTGATTTGTTGGAACCACCAGAGTTTTCCAGGTAGCGGCCCCATGAGGGCTCCTGAATTTCACCTTCACCCTCCGGGGAAGAATATCCACCTAAGAACGTGGGTGTGCGAGCCAGGAGGCTGGCCGAGGCGGGCGTGCAGCCCCGCTCAGCCGGACCCGCGTGCAGACCTCCGTGTCCCCAGCTGACCGAGGGGCACATGGGCTCAGACCAGGGTTTCAGATCTCTGCATGTAGCAGCACGATGCCTTATTCAAAGGATCAACTTGCAGGAGGCCAGTGGTTCAGAAGGATGAAACAGGGTCCACTCCTCTAGGTGGGGTGCCGGTGTTGGGGGTGTAGAGGTTTCCTGTGGTTGCTGTGACAGGTCACCACCAATTTAGGGCTTAAACCGCTCACACTCATTCCCTGACAGTTCTGGGCTCAGAAGTCCTAAAATCCCAGGGTGGGCAGGGCTGGTCCCCCAGGGAGACCCAGCTCTGGCCTTTTCCTGGTCCGCGGCCCCTCCTCCGTCCTCACCCCCAGCAGCGCGGGGTCTGCCCATCTCTGGGACTCCCACCCTTGCCTCCCCCTCGTGAGGACCTCGTGAGGATGCCGGGCCCCCCGGGAACCCAGGGTCACCCCCTCCTCGGGGGCCCTGACAAGGTCCCCTCTGCCGCGTGAGGGGACACGTCCCAGGTCCTGCGATCAAGGCTGAATGTCTTTGGGACCATTGTTCAGCCCATCACAGAGGACACCCCCCCACTAACCCTCCCTCACCCCCAATTCTAACTTGGAGCTAGGACACCATTCATAGCCTCTGAGGCTGCAGCAGTAGCTTGAGCCCCCAGGGGATCTGATGATCTCCAACTTCTGATCACTCACTGCATGAGTAAGTATTTATTGAGCACCTGCTGTATACCAGACCTCTCTAGCAGGGTGGCTTTGTGGATGTGTGACCTGTGCAGCCACCCAAGGCTCCACACTTGGTTTAATGCTCTGCTGTCACCGCCTTGAAATTCCTGCCAGTTTGATCTTTGAACGCATGTTCGTGAGTGGAGTCCAATGGGACAAGGGAGCAGAACACCGGGAAGCCACAGGCCCACGTAGCTTGTCCTGGCTCCTTGCCTCCCTGTTTGCACCTGCCGGCTTCCACAGTGACAGGTGGCAGCATGTTCGCACGTCCACAGTGACATGAAAACGGGTTGGTTGGTTTTGCACAGCGTTTCAATTGTTCTGGTAAGAACAAAACACATAGGCGTGGATAATCTGCAAAATGCAACCGTGCGCTTTCGGTGGCTGTGTGGACAAGTGGCGTGCTCTCGGATTTATTTGCACTTAAAATCAGCATTGCACGACAGAAATGGTAATGTTCCTGCTGGTCGTTCAAATGGTTCATTTTTCTTTATGGAAAGACATGGAATAGCAAACGGAAGAAACCGTGACGGGTGCAGGGAGAGAGACACTGGGAGAAAGGGAAAAGCTTCAAAGTTCAGCACCTTGAACGACACCTCTTTTCCTGCATTTTCATTTTGCAGTGAGCCCTGCAAATTATGTGGCCAGCCCAGCGCATGGGGTTCTGGGAACAACTGCGAACAGACATGGACCAGATAAGAAATAAATGAGTATTTCAAATGTAAGGTGTGCAAGAAGGTGATATGAGCTGCGAGTAAAGTCAAGTGGTAGGAAGATTGGGGAGGCTCGGGTTATTTGTGGAGGTCATATATTGATGACATTTGTTAAATGCCTACTATGTATTAGTAGTGACGGTACCTTGACGTCAGGATGTTGGAGTAAAAGAGGGGCCTGCTTCATTCTCTCGGGCCAGCCTCCCTGCACAGCCTTCTGGCTTCTCAGCAATGGAGGGAAAGTTTCCTCCTTGCTGGTGCTAACTGAAAGATCCCAGGGAAGGTTTTGATTGGCCAGTGTGGGTCACGTGTCTGCTTCTGGACCAATCACCACCGCCAGGAGGAGGAGATACTGCATGATTGGCTGGCTTATGTAAGGTACCCGTGCTCATGGCCAAGCCATGATTGGGATGGATCACCAAGATCGGAAGAAGACAGTGCTGAACACATATTTCCAGGCCCAGACAACAAGGACTGGGTTGCAGTGTGGAAGAGCAGAGGAGAAGGTATGGCTAAAAGCTATGCTTGGGACCCAGATGCGGAATCCCAGAGAAGGGGGTTTGGAGGGTGGGGCTTTGAGGGATGAGTAGGAGTTTGCCTGGTGAAAGTGTAGGGCAGAGGGAACAGCATCAGTGAGAGAGAGAGAGAACATAGCTGTAAAGGGGGGCAGTGTTGGAGACAGGCTAGGTCAAATCCTTGAGGAATCTTCCATGCCAAGCCAGGAGAGTGGGACCTTTTCCCCCAGGCAATGAAGAGGCACAGTAAAGTTTTAGAGCAGCGGAAGTATGTACCAAGTCTTCAAGTGAGAAAGAGCCTCCTGATGTCACTGTTGGGGTGGTCTAGATCAAGAGTCAGCAAACTGTGGCCCTTGGCTTGTTTTTATAAATAAAGTTTTATTGACACACAGCCATGCCCACTCATTCATTTATCATCTATGGTGCTTTCACTACAAGGACAGAACTGAGCAGTCCTGACAGAGTCTGTCTGGCCCACAAATCCAAACATATTTACTCTCTGGCCCTTTATAGCCTGGTCTAGAAGAGTGAGGGCAGAGGTAGAAGACCCAAGAGGAGGTGGGGCCTTCGGGGGCTGCAGAGGGAGCCTGTTCCAGGGGGACTCAGAAGGCAAGATGGAGGATGTTGGAGACTGAATATGGGGGCAGGGGGTCGGGAGACAGCGTTTCTAGCTGGGAGATGGGTACATGGCAGGACGGTCACTGATGGGGACACAGAAGGACGCTGAGGCCAGGTAAGCCGGCCAAGTCACAGGCCTAGGACAGGGGAGGGGCTCCCAGGGGAGGCCTGGGGTGGCAGCGCGGGCCTGGAATCTTCCATGGGGCCTGGTGGATGTGGACCAAGGCCTCCAGTGAGCCCCAGGGGGGCCTGCCAGCTATCTTTAGAATGGCCTCACGTTGCCGGAGCTCACCTGGCCACTTGCAGGTACAGCCCCCAAGGCCTCACGGCCTGGAAATTCCGCACGTCCTGAGCTACACTGCATGGAAGACAGGCAGCAGTTATGGAAACATTCTTGGGTGGCCACGCAACTGTTCCAGGGGCTGCTGCAGAGTCAGGGAAGGCCTGGGCTGTCCGACGATGTTCCGTGCAGGGACCCTGCAAGCCGCTGTCCACAGTGCTTTCGGAGTATGCATAAGTCACCGTTCAAGTGACAGGGCCGAGGTGTCTGTGGCGGGCGGCCCACAGGGTTTGGGTTCAGCTCAGGCAGACCTTTGGATAACCACCAGAGGCCCGGGGGCTTCATCCCACGCACAATGGGGACTCTTGCGCCTGCGTGAAATGCTCCATCAGCCCCAACTCTGCCCAGTAAATGCTCCCGGCACCGAGCCCCTTAACTTGTCCGGATGGCTGCCCCTGACCCAGCAACAGAGCCCTCTGCCTGGGCCCCTGCGGGCCTCTCTCCGGCTCCCCACGCCCTGCCCAGCACAGTCCCTGGTGCTCCGAAGATGCCCGGGAGGATGGGCCATGGAGAGGGCAGTCTGATCAATAGCTCCGGCAGTCTCTGGGGCGGGCGGAAGCCAGACCCGGGTGGCCGTCTGCTGTCCCCCACTCCACCCTCCAGGAAGGCGGGTAAGACTCAGAGACCCTCTTGAGCGAAGCCGGGCACCCGCCTGCCACCCGGCGCCCCTATCTGCCGCCGAAGGACCCAGTTCCTGAATTGCTCCCACGGCCGCGCCGCAGGCCTCCACCGGAGCCTCTAATAGCCTGGGCCTAATGTTTTATTGTTGGTTTTAAAAGTGTAATTAGTTCAAGTGTAAACAGAAAAACCTGCTTAATTAAGAATTTTTAAACAGGGGCATAAAGCGCTGGCGGAAACGTTGGCGAACCCCGAGCTGCTTTCATAAAATCGATTGGGAAGAGGCTCCGAGTGCGGGCCGGGCAGGGCGGGGGCGCGGGGGGAGCCGGACAGCCTTCCGGAGGATGCCATTCGCCAAGCGGGCACGGGCCCCGGGGACCTGCTGCTTTACGATCGGGGTCTCGGGACCGGTGCCTAATGATTTTTACGCATTAATGGGGATGACAGTTGGCCAAGACTGACTGTTTAAGAAGCCTTTATGGGTGGCTTGGAGCCGAGTCCTGCAACCCCGAGGCTGGCTGGGTGGTGGAACCCCCACCCTGGCCAGGGAGGCCCTTGTCCTGCCTGTCCTCCCCGGGCTGGTTGGCCGGTCGCTCTCCTGATGGGGCGCGCGTGTGTGCGCGCGCGTGCATGCGCGCGCGCACGCGCACACGGAAACGGTGGCTAGAGGCTGGGCAGCCACTGGGTCATCTCCCGGCCGATCAGGCCTGTCCCCTGCGCATGTCGACGTCTTCCCTCAGTGTCAAGGGCTTCAACTTCTCCCTCAATGTAGGCAGCGCCGGCCTTGCACTAGGGATGGGGCAGTGTCCACAGTGGCCCTGGAGGATTGGTCTGAACCAGGGCCCCAGACAAGATCGGTGGGACCCGACCCCCGGGGAGTTACGGGTGGGGCTGTCACCCATCATCAGGAGGTCACAAAGGCCCCAGGTTGGGCACAACAACTCGCTCCACCTGGGAGTTTGGCTGGTCCAAGCATCGCGGAGCTTGAGAAGCAGCAGAGAAGTTCCCCAGGGCAGAGTGGTCGATGGCACTGCCCCCATGTAGACTGGAGCTGGGGGTCGAGGATCCTGGGGGCGGGGGACGAGTGAGCAGGACATGGAGCGTGGGCTCTGGCCCCGTCTCAGCTCCATCAGCTCCCCTCTACCCCACCCCCACCCCAGCGACTTTCTGAGAACAAGAATATCTGGCCTCCTAGAGGAGTGGACAGGTGGAGGCTGGGGGGTGGGGTCCCCCTTCCAGCCTCGGGGCCTCTGGGATTGAGATGGTTTGATGGTCTTCACCTCCGCTCCCCCAGGACCCTCCTCACGTCTGGCCAGCCCTGCCCCTGAGGATGGAGATGGGGGATAGGAGCCGCCTCACTGAGATCCTTGCATGCCAGTTGCCGAGTGGAGGCTGGTGTTACCCTGGCTGCATCCCAGGTGTTGGATCCAGCAGTGCTGGCTCCAAGGCCTGAGCTTGCCACCACTGAGCTCCCTGGAGACCACCAGGGAGGGTCCGGGGTCAAGGCCCCAGGAAGAGACCCTCTGTTCCTGGAGCAAAGAGGCCACCTGCAGGGACTCTGGCCCTCCAATCCTTGGGATCTGGGTAGGAAGGGGCTCAGTGGACACCTTTAGATGGATCACAGGAACCCAGGACCTTGGCCTTCCACTGCCCCCACTTCTTGTCCTAAGGGACAGAGATGAGGTGGGTCCCCCTTGGCCCACCTGCCCATTTGTGTCAGGGGTCCCTGGGCGGGCCCCCTAGCATAGTGGCAGCTCCCAAAGAATCCTAACGATTATAATGCAGGAAGGGAGGCTGGCGGCCAGCACTGAGGCCTCTGCCTGGAGCCCCGCCTGCTCTCAGCTGCCACGACCAAGGCAGATCAATAGCTGGTGAGGCAGCCGGAAGGGTGATCTCTCTCTTCCAACTGGGAGGCGAACATGCGGCTGGGTTCTGGCACGACCTGGGCCAGCAGTCAGGGTCTGGCCTCACTGGGCAGGCTTCTGTTGGTCTCTCTCTGTCCCTGTCCTTCCCTGTGTCTCTCCTGTCTGCCTCTCTTTCTCCCTCTCTCGGAATCCGAAGGAGGCCCCGAGATCTCCCTGAGAATGCACCCCCACCCAGGAGCCTGCGTGCCTAGCCCCACAGGTGAGCCCACCCCAGGAGGGGGCTGAGCCAGCTGCCCCTCCAGTGGTCTTCGGGCCCCACCCTGGTCCTGGTGGGTCTCCTTTGTTGCGGTGTTCATTCAAGTCTGAGCAAGCTCCCAACACGCAAAAGCCATGAAATTTCCACGGGAAAATCCAATTCCGGCCAGTGGGTCACTGTGGCCACCATGGTCTGTCTTCCCGGTGGGGTCCCAGTCCCCTGGCACTGCCCGGCTTCCTGATCGCAGCCTGTTTGGACCGCGGCCATCTGTGAGGTGGGGTCTATGCTGCGCACCAGTGGCTCCCGCTCCTTTTCCCACCCCCAGCTCGAGTCCCTCCCGGCGGGACCCTGGCTCAGTTCTCAACCCTCTGAAGCCTCAGCGCTCTCATCTGCAAAGCGGGGGGCGAGTTCCAGGACATGCCTCCAGTTCCCTGAGATGAGCAGGGCTCCCTCGGCAAGTGAGACATTTGTGGGTGTGAGAAGCAGGAACTGGATTCCAATGGCACCAACCATGGAACCAAGAAGTAGACACAGCTGCAGGTGGGGCTTGATCCAGTAGCGCAGCCTGGTCACCAAGTCTCCGACGTGGCAGCCCGCAGCCTTTCCTCCCTCTGGCCCAGCAGGAGAGAGACAGAGATAGAGAGAAGGAGAGATAGAGAGACATATCTCTCCTCTCCCTCTAAGCAACGCAAGGCCTGATATTCTCTCTGATTGGATCAGTTTAGGTCACATGGCCACTCCTGGCCCAATCGTTGCAGCCCCAGGATGGGCCGCTCTGATTGGCTCTGCCTGGGGCATGGGATTTCCTGGGGTGCGGGTCATTGGGGAGGGATAAGGGAGTTAGGGGGGGTCAGATCGCAATGCCTGTCCCCTGGGGCTCCTTCTTCCTGGGCGAGGGCTGGAGGAAGACAGGGGAGGGGCAGCACTGCGAGTGCGGCTGGAGCTGATGGAGCCGGCCGGCCCACCCACCCCTGCGCAGCCCCTCTTTGCACCCCCAGTCAATATGCCCCTCCTGCAGGCAGCCTTCCTTGACTCCTACTCGCTGAAGTTCAGCGGACTGAGAGCCTCCCTCTGGCCACGTGCGGCTGGCCACGTCCCAGGCTTGCCAGGCACCTCGGGGCTGGGAGTTTCCTTAAGGCCTCTCTGGACACCCCCACATTGTCCAGGTGCTGTTCAAATAAGTCCTCCCCCTGCACCCAGCCTCAGTTTCCCCGTCCGTAAGGGCACCTTGAGGACTTATAGTAAATATTAGTTGTTGATCTGAACTCACATGTAACGGGGCCTCCTGATTTTACCTGGTCACCCCGGAGGAGACAGGCTCCTCCCCACCCCCGCCCCCACCAAACATCCTCCCTCCCTCCCTCCATTTAGCATTTATTAAGCACCTACGGTGGCACCAAGACACATTCCCAGAGGTGGGGGTGGGGCCAGGGGATACCTGGAGCAGGTGGAGAGGTGGCACCAAGACACATTCCCAGAGGTGGGGGTGGGGCCAGGGGATACCTGGAGCAGGTGGAGAGGAGCCCGGTAGGGAGGCTCAGAGAGGCTGGGAAGGTGCCTAGGGTCACACAGCAGGTTGGGCCGTCTGGCCACAGAGGTCGGTAGAGGGGGACTCCCTGAAATGGGTGTGGCTGGGGCCTCCAGGAGGCCGACGCTGGCACGCAGGCCTCCGCATCGCTCCTGGGGCCGCCCCGGATGGATGGCTCCGGGACGTTTGCAGCCCGAGTGGAAGCCGGCGGGAGCAGGGGGCAGTGTGCGGACACAGAGTAAGCATAGGAATGTGCGCGCGTGTGCATGTGCGTACAAGTGAGTCTCCATGTGTGCACCTGCAGGTCAGGACCTGTCTGCACATGCGTCGGCCGTGTAGACATCTTGACAGCACGCATCCGATGTGGATGTCTGTGCAGTGTGCACAGAGGTGTGTGAATACCTATGTGTGTGCTGGGGTGTCTGTGTCCCCCAAGTGTGTCCCTGTGGTCCTTGCTCTGGGACCCGTGGCCTCATCTTTTGGGCAGGTGACCTAACTGGCCCGGACCCTAATCTGAGAGGGAGAGTCACAGCCTGGCCGTTGTCAATGGGCAGCAGGACACCAGTGACCCTCAGGGGACCAGAATCAAAGGGGTCCACATGGACACCAGGCTGCTGGTCCCAACTGGACAGGAAGGGGCAAGCCCACTGGGGCCTCTGGGTGGGCATCTGGCCCCCATCCCTCCGAAGCCGTTTAGTGAGCAGCTGGTTGGGGACTGGGGCAGGGGGCTACATACGCCTTTTTGTCCCAGCAGTTGGAGGGGCTGAAACACCAACTAGACTGAGATCTTCGCAGGCTCCCTGTGGCCCTTAAAGATCAAATACAGACTCCTCCCAGGGGCCACATCAGAGGCGGATCCTTCCACCATATGCATTTTAGAGTCGAAAAACAGAGGCTTGGAGTGGAAGAGGGAGGGACTCAGCTCGGAGAGTAACGGAAGCATCCAGGCCTGAAATCGTCTGAGAGGGAGGCTGGACACGGGCAAGGGGCAGGAGAGGAGCTCCCCTTCGCAGGGAAGGACCTGCCGGGAGTCTCCAGCCACATGACTCAATGCCACAGCATCCCTGCGGGAGAGCTCAGGACACGCCTTCCAGGGAGAGAGCCTCGCTCATGTCCTAGTGACTCATAGGCAGCAAACAAATATGACAGTTTCAGCTCCTATTTCCAGGGAAGAGGAATCTGCATGTGCTGAGGAACTGGAAGCAGCTAGATGAGGCGGTGGCAGTGAAGGGCCAGCAAACAGCACAGACCCAAAGTGCACAAGTGACGTCCCATTTGGGCGATTTAGGGTGGAGACCCCAGGCATCGCTGCATCCCAGAAAACTGATCTTCATCCAGACTCCAGTGTATCCAGAAAATCACAGTCCATTCCTCAGCCTTTGTTTATTGATTTATTATTTTTTTGAGATTATTTTTTTTTTATTTTTATTTATTTGAGAGAGAGAGAGAGAACCAGTGGATGGAGAGGCAGAGGGAGAGGGAGAAGCAGGCCCCCCAGGGAGGGGGGAGGGAGCAGGACGCAGGACTCGATCCCAGGACCCTGAGATCATGACCTGAACCAAAGTCAGACACCCAACCGACTCAGCTGCCCAGGTGCCCTTAAGATTTTGTTTTTAAGTGATCTCTACGCCTCACATGGGGCTTGAACTCACAACCCTGAGATCAGGAGTCGCACGCTCCACCGACTGAGCCTGCCGGGCGCCCCTAAGATTTTGTTTTAATAGATCAAATCTGTGATTTAGTTTCATATATTAAAATCATTTGAACTTTATTCTCATTGCAAAGGTAGAATGTGAACATTGTAGACATTTTAGAAAAGGCTGGGGGCGCCTGGGTGGCTCAGTCGTTAAACGTCTGCCTTCGGCTCAGGTCATGATCCCGGGGTCCCGGGATCGAGCCCCGCATCGGGCTCCCTGCTCCGCGGGGAGCCTGCTTCTCCCTCTCCCGCTCCCCCTGCTTGTGTTCCCTCTCTCACTGTGTCTCTCTCTGTCAAATAAATAAAATCTTTAAAAAAAAAAAAAAGGCTGATAAAAGCAGAGAAAATAAAAGACAAATCAAGCCATCCCTCTGTTGTGGGTTGAATAGTGTCCCCTAAAATCCACGTCCACCTTGGACCTCAGAACGTGACCTTATTTGGAAATAGGCTCTGTGCAGACCTCAAGATGAAATCGTCCTGGATTTAGGGTGGACGGTAAATCCAAAGTGCTGTCCTTGTAGGAGACAAGAAGGGACACAGAGACACACAGAGAAGGTGACATGGTGGTGGAGGCTGGAGCTGTGGGTCCACAAGCCAAGGACTACCAGTAGCACCAGAAGCTAGGAGAGAGGGGCCTGAGATGGTTTTTCCTGCAGAGCCTCCAGGAGGAATGGTGGTAGTTGACAGGAGGACAGAGAGACAGACACATGGATGGGGACAGAGGTGATAAACAGGCAGTCCAAAGGATGGGCAGGTGGGTGGAGGGTGGATGAGAAGAGAGTGTGAAGAGCTTATAACAGGGCCCAGCAGATAGCAAGCAATCAGTTAAGTGTTAGCTTTTGGTGGGGTTGGGGGAAGGAGCTGGGTAGACAGTGAAATGGGTGAACATCTGGGTGGTACTAGAATTGATGAATGAATGAAGCTGTGGTGGACTGGTGAATGCACAGATTAGATAAGTAATATGTGCCTGCATCACTATGTAAACAAATGGTTGGGTGGATGGGTGAATGGACAGATGGAGGGATGGTGGGCGGCTGCCTGGCTGGCTGCATTAAGGATGGATGGATGGATGGGTCTATGGATGAGTGATGGGTGACATAGGAATGTATGAATGAATAGATGGACAGATGGATGGAAGGATAGATTATGGATGACGGATATGTGGAAGTGTGGATGGACGGATGGGAGGGATGGATGGATAGACAGAAGGATATATTATGTATGATAGATATCTGGATGGCCAGATGGATGAATGGTTGAATGAGTGGATGGGTGAGTTGATGGGCAAATAGATGGATGGATAGGTTAATGATGGATAAATAGATGAGTGGATGGATGGGTGGGTGGGTGAGTGGATAGGTAGATGGATCACAGATGGATGGAGTGTAGAGGGATAGATGACGGCTAAGTGGATAGATGGATGGATGGATGGGTCTATGGATGGATGGATGGATGGATGGATGGAATGAATGAATGGATGAATGAATGGAAGGAAGGATGAATGCCTGTATGGATGATGGCTGGACAGATGGATGGATGAACAGCTGTCCCTAAGAGTCCCACATCTAACCAGGCTACAGGCCATCACTTCCAAGGCCTTGCTAGCTTGCAGGTGGGGCTCTTCCGAGAGCTTCCATCTGCCGCCCTCCGGGTCTCGGTGTCTCCTGACAGTCTCACCTGGGGGAGGGGCCATGGGGGGCCAGAGTCAGCTACACTACCCCCTGCCACACCACCCTGCCTTCCTTCCCCCCAAGAAGGCCAGGTCCAGGAACAATAAATGGGGTAAAGATGCAGAAAGGTAATTAATCTACGCGGGGCGGGGGAGTGTTAATACCTTGAAGACACAGGAGACACACTGTCAGCTCCTACCAATTAGTGGCCTAACCTGTGTGGGTGCTCTCTGTGGCGCGGCTGAGTTGATTACTCTAATTAATTTTGCATCGACCTCATGGATCTGCCGGGAGAGCGCTGACTGGCCTGGGAGATGGATGCCGCCAGCCCGCCTGCAGCCCCCACTGCCGGCCCCCCCACCGCCGGCACCCCCACCGCCCAGTCCGCAAGGTCACCCGCGTCCTCACCTGGCCTTCAAGGCCCTGAACGGGGTCCGGTCAACTGCCCAGGACTCTGCTTTGGTGGCAACTCTGCAGCCCAGGTGACTTGTCACGATGGTGGAGTGGGGCTGCAGGCAACCCCCGGGCCGGGCAAGAGACCCCCCAGCTGGCTGCAACACCGCCCACGGCCTTTGGTGGCTGCCCCTCAGGAGAGAATTCAGGAGGGGGTGCCCTGTGAGTGAAATGCTGGTAGCTAATAACGCTCTCTACGGTGGTTTCTGGCCACAGCCAGACGCACCTTGTCCCATGCACAGGGAGCTTCCCTAAATCACAGTGGGTGTGAGTTTCCTTCTCCTTCCTAACAAATCACCATGAACTTAGCTGTAAGACAACACAGATCTATTTTCTGACACTTCTGGAGGTCAGGAGCCTGACATGGGCCTCCCAGGGCTAAACCCCGGCGTGGGCAGGGCTGGTCCCCCCGGGGCCCCCGGGAGACCCGGCTCCAGCCTCTTCCTGGCCCGCGGCCCCCCCTCCATCCTCACCGCCAGCGGCGCGGGGTCTGCCCGTCTCTGGGACTCCCACCCTCTGCCTCCCCCTTGTGAGGGCCCCGTGAGGACGCCGGGCCCCCCGGGAACCCAGGGTCACCCCCACCTCGGGGCCTTAATCTCATTTGCAAAGTCCCTTCTGCCACCAGGTTTCATATCCATGGCTCCCGGGGGTGTGATGGGGAGATTGTTGGGGCCGTTATTTGGCTGACCACACAGGGGCACACTCATACTGAGGCAAGGCAGGCCCCCAACTCTGTGGGCAGAAGCTGGCCACAGCCATGCCTGAATGGACCTTTGAACTTGGGGGTAAACAGAAAGCCGAGAGGAACCCACACATCCAGGGAAAACAACATGGGACCAGCCCCCTCCCCATAACCCTCCCAGGCTCCGGTTAGCGTCACCAGAGGGGATTGTGTGGTTTACAGCTGAAGGCTATTTACATACAGTTACACCTGTGTAACCTCCATCCCAAGGAAGACCTACAACATTCCCTTCATCCCAAAGGGTTCCCTCACTCCCCCTGTCTACACCCCTTGGAGGTGATCACTGCCTGACCACCAGCGCCAAAGATTAGTTTCACTTGTTTTTGAGATTCATTTACGTGGAGCTTATGTGTGTTCTTTTGTGTTTGGCTTCCTTTTGCTTCTTAACCTGTCTGAGAGAGGCATCCACGATGTTGGACACATTGGTAGCTTCTGCTTTCCGTTTGTTCAGTATTCCCTTGTATGAGTGTTGGTCCTACTATGGATATCTGGGTTCTGTGGGCATCCAGGTTACATCCGGTTGAGGCTGTCGTGAGCAAATATGCTGTGATCGATCTTGTACAAGTCTTCTTCCGTGGACAGAAGCTCTCATCCCTCTGGGGTGGAGTTGCGGGGATGCAGGGTAAGTTGATATGGCCAGTCTTCTACAGTGATTGAGCCAACTCATACCCCCACTGGCGGGGAATGAGGGTTCTCTCTCCTCCACTCCAGGAGGGTTGACCAGCAGTCAGGACACGCCAAAAGAATCCACCACCGCCATTTTATAGCAAAGAGTAGTCACTTCAGATCGGCCTTCCCTTGAGGAAAAGCAAAAATAAGAGTAAGAGGGGCAGCCGGCTGGCTCCGTGGGAGGGGCGTGGGACTCTTGATCTCGGAGTTGTGAGTTCAAGCCCCACGTGGGGCGTAGAGATGACTAAAGAAATAAATAAATAAACTGAGGAAACAAAAACTCAGTCTACTTTGAAACAAAACAGAATAAGAATAAGGAATGTGAGAAGTATGAAAAGCCCCCAGACGTTGAGGGATTAGAGTTGCGGGTGGGAGCACATGCCCAGGAAACAGAAGACCAGTGTCCCATGTGCCCCCCAGGAATAGAAAGAAGCCGCAGGTTTTACAGAGAAGAGACGAAAGAGAAAATTACAAGGGGGACAAGAGGCTAACACGGGAACAGTGGGAAAGAGCAGAGAATGACCTAAGGAAACTCCAAACACCATGAGGTGCGGCACAGACCAGATTCAGCCCCGCAGAAACCCCAGCACATGTGCATCACTGGCTTGCTGGATTATTCCAGAAGGCAGAGGGAAAACACAGACCGAACAGAGCTGCATTCCACAGACATCCAAGAAAACCTTCCTGGGGTGAAGAAATGTCCGGATCCACAAAAGCCTGGGAAAGGGCTTCTGTTTCTCCGGCAAAATGAGACAAAAATATCGCCATTCCTCTCGGAGGAATGTGTGCAGGTGAGGACTAGGGGGAAACATACAAGAATGCAGATCAAAACAAACAGAAAGCCCAGAAAAATCTCAGAACCTGTCACAGCCAAGGTGCCGGAGGCCACATGAGGACTGAAGGCACGTGCGGTTCTGGGGCAGAAGAAGGACATTTAGGGGAAAATAAGGGAATGTGAATAAAGCATGAACCTTGGTTATTATTATGTGTCAACATGGGCTCGTGAATTGTGACGAGGACACAGTAGTAACCTAAGATGCGAATAATTGGAGAACCCGGGTGTGTGGTTACAGGAATGCTCTTTACTGTCTTACTTTTTTTTTTTTGTCAATCTAAAACTGTTCCCCAAATAAAGTTTTATTAAAACAAACACCCTACAAAGATAAAAAGATCGTGTAAGGTTTCTCCTCTGCATGCTCACACGTGAAAGGCAGTGAGCATTCTCACGCGCACACACAGGTGAATGCGTGAGGGGGTGCGTGTGCTGAATGACGAGGGGGGGTCTGCTTTACAACGTGGGCTCGCGTGAAATCAGCACGTCACACGCGTTAAATATCTTACTATGTTATTTGTCAATTATGCCTCCATAAAACTGGAGAAAATGTCTTAAAAAGGCAATAAAGTGAAACATTTTGATGGGGAAAGCAGTGTGTCCTGGACCCCGTCCTAACCAGGCTGCCGCTCATGTGGGAGATGGAACTTGGCAAACGCCCCACCTGTTTGCCCTTCCTAAAAAATGTAATGACTGGTCGGCTGCAGACAGAGAGACTGTAGCAAAATAAAGAAATCCCCCAAGGAAGTGGCCATGGTGAACACCCATAGCATTTAAACATTAACTTGGATATGTATAACGATTCAAAATATCACCATGAATGTAATTTTTGAGAGGTGATATATAATTTGGAAGCATAATAATTTTTTAAAGATTTTATTTATTTGAGAGAGAGAGTGCACAAGCAGGGGGAGGGGCAGAGGGAGAAGCAGACCCCCCACTGAGCAAGGAATCCATATAAAGTGGACTTGTCCTGGGATCGATCCCAATTTGGGGGGGTCACAAAACAAAATTCACCTTCATATGCACACAAGGGACCCAGGGGACTTGACAAGACTGCTCAGGGCCGTGTGGGAGCCGGCGCAGGAATGGATGAACATGGAAACAAGGGGGCGATGGAGTGAGCAGCAGATTTTTGTCCATAGGAATGCACCAGTGTTGGGGCATCCTGCAGGCTCAGTCTGTGGAGCGTGCAACCCTTGACCTCTGGGTTGTGAGTTCGAGACCCAGGTCAGGCGCAGAGATTACTTAAAAAGAAAGAAAAAAGGAAGGAAGGGAGGGAGGGAGGGAGGGAGGAAGAAAAGGAAGAAAAGAAAGAAAAGAAAGAAAAGAAAGAAAAGAAAGAAAAGAAAGAAAGAAAAGAAAGAAAAGAAAGAAAAGAAAGAAAAGAAAGAAAAGAGAAAAGAAAGAAAAGAAAGAAAAGAAAGAAAAGAAAAGAAAAGAAAAGAAAGAAAGAAAGAAAGAAAGAAAGAAAGGGTATTTCTTAGTTGTGACACGTGTCATGATAATGTCAGATATTAGCATCAGGAACTGTCATTACAAGTCTTCTTAAATATAAAATTATTCCAGGGCGCCTGGGTGGCTCAGTCGTTAAGCGTCTGCCTTCGGCTCAGGTCATGGTCCCGGGGTCCTGGGATCGAGCCCCGCATCGGGCTCCCTGCTCCGCGGGAAGCCTGCTTCTCCCTCTCCCACTCCCCCTGCTTGTGTTCCCTCTCTTGCTGTGTCTCTCTCTGTCAAACAAATAAAATCTTTAAAAAAAATAAATAAATAAAATTTTTCCAAAATTTAAAACATGAGAGAGAATCTAGATGACTTTGGGTTTGGAGATGAGCTGGACTGCACTAAAATTAAAAACTCATGCTGGGAGAGACACCTTCAAAAGGATAAGAAGACAAGCCGCAGACTGGAGGAAAATACTTGCAGAAGACACGTCTGATAAAGGACTGTGATCCCAAATACACAAAGTGCATGGAAAACTCAACAATAAGAAAACAACCTGACTGAAACGTGGGACAAAGTCCTGGGCAAACCCCCACCTGTGAAGACGTTCAGATGACAAACGAGCGCCTGACAAGATGCCCCGTGTCCCGTGTCATCAGGAAAAAGCAAACGAGATCCCCCCCACAGTCCTACTGGGACATCCGACAGCAGGTGCTGGGGAGGGTGTGCGGCGCAGGGCGAGCTCACGCGTTATGGGGGGCACACCCCGGGAGCCACTCTCAAGGACAGTTTGGCGGTTTCGTGCAGAACTAAGCCTACTCTGGCCCCACCATCCAGCAACCACACTGTTTGGCATTTACCCGAAGGAGCTGAAAACGTGTCCACACAAAACCCCGCACACGGATGTTCAGCACAGCTTTATTCGTAACTGCCCACACTTGGAACAACCAAGATGCCCTTCGTAGGCGAGTGGATAAATGCGCCGGGCTCCACCCAGACAAGGGAATATTATCCAGCCCTGAAAAGAAATGAGCCATCGAGCCAGGCAGAGACACGGAGGAACCTCAGCGGCACATCCCTGGGTGAGAGCAGCCGGGCTGAGAAGGCCGCACACCGTGTGGTTCCGGGTCTAGGACGTTCTGGAAACCGCGGAACCGCGGAGGCGGAACGAGGATCTGCGGTGGCCGGGGTGGGGGAGGGTGATTGGGCGGAGCACGGAGGGTCGGCAGGGCCAGGAACTGCTCTGTGCGAGACCACAGTGGTGGGCACGTGACATTAGGGTCCTAAAAGCCTGTGGAACTCGCCTCAGCAAGAGCGAGTCTGCACGTGAACTGCAGGCCGGGGAGAGTGATGGGTCCACAAATGTGCCTCCGATGGGGGATGCTGCTGATGGGGAGGCCCTGGGGGAGTGGGGACAGCTCCTCTCGTCTGCTCAATTTTTCCATGAACCTACAACTGATCTAAAAAATCAAGTATATATTAAAAATAAATAAATAAAGGCAAAAGAATGGGTAAAGCTATACGGGGCAAAAAGAGGCTAAAAAGGCCAGAAAGGGCCACGATTCTGACATCAGCTAAAGCAGGCTTGGGATAAAAAGAACCCAACACCCGGGCGCCTGGGTGGCTCAGTTGGTTAAGCGACTGCCTTCAGCTCAGGTCATGATCCCAGGGTCCTGGGATCGAGTCCCGCATCGGGCTCCCTGCTCCGCGGGGAGCCTGCTTCTCCCTCTCCCATTCCCCTTGCTTGTGTTCCCTCTCTCGCTGTGTCTCTCTCTGTCAAATAAATAAATAAAATCTTTAAAAAAAAAAAAAAAAGAACCCAACACCCAAGGAAGGCCATTCATTATTGTCACAATTATAATACCCACGAGATGGGCGCTGCCCACGATGGCCTGGAGCGGTGGGGCCTGTAGAGATGCAGGAATCAGTGGGCCGGGGCCTCACATCTCTCCCGGCGCTGGTCAACAAGAATACATGGAAAAGTAAGACAGACAAGGATCAGCATAGTTTAAATAATGAGATCGAGCTACTAAGCATGTCAGACACTGGAGGACAGCAGACAGACTTTCTTCCTGAGACCAGTCCAGAAGGCCAGTGGCCTCCTGGGCCACGGGACATCCAGCTCTTTCCTGAGAGTGGGAGGAGTCCTGGCCAGGCTTGCCTGCCAGCCGCCAGGAACAGCACCAGAAATAAAAGCAAAGTCTTTTTTTTAAAAAGATCGTATTTTTAAGTCATCTCCATGCCCAACGTGGGGCCTGAACTCACGACCCTGAGATCCAGAGTCGCACGCTCCTCCTGAGGGAGCCAGCTGGGCGCCCCTAAAAAACAAAATAATAAAAAGAACCAACTCTCGGGTCAAAACAATTCTAGAGTATTTTAGAAATAACGATAATGGGAATTCTCCCCACCAAAATATATGGGTGATGGCCGGGCACAAATCCATTGCCTTAAATGCTTTCATCACTAAAGAAAAAAACAGCGAGCATAAATAAAGTCAGCAGCTCAGGAAGAAAGCAACAACCCCAAAACAGAACTAATGAAAGCAGAGGAGCAAATTAATAAAGATAAAAGCCAAAATTAATGGCTTAGAAAAGGGGAAAACAGCAGAATAAATAAATAAATCCCATGGCTGCTTTTCTGAAAAAAAAAATAATAAAGCACTCTAAAATAGATAAAGAGGCTTGTGTAATCAAGAAAAACGGAGAAAGAAACACAAATGAAAATTAGGGATGAAAGAGAGCCTATGGAACCATAAATACCAAGGACATTTAGATGCACCAAGATAAAACACTGTAGGCTTCTGCACTAATGAACTTGAAGGCTGGGATGAAACAGATGATTTTCTAAAACCATAAACTACCAAAATGGACCCCAAAAGCGGTGGAACGCTAAAGGAAGAACACCAGAGAGCACTTCCTTACCCTGACGCCATCAGTCTCTGCACAAACCAACCCGAAAGATGTGTCCTAATAAACACCTGCACATAGATATCCACAGTAGCCAGGAATCAAAGACAACCCAAGTGGCCATCAACAGAAGAATGGATGAACACAACGTGGTCTGTCCACACACGGGCACAGGAGCGAGTCGCCCACACGCACGGCCCCGGGGACAGATCCCGAGCCCATGATGCTCAGGGAGGGAACCAGACACAGAAGACCACACGGGGTGTGAGTCCACGTGGGTGACACGCCCAGAACAGGCTCATCCACGGACGGGAAGGGGGCTCTCGGAAGCCAGGGGCTGGGGGAGACGGGGAATGACGGCTGATGGGATGGGGTTTCCTTTAGGGTGATGTGATAGTGTTATTTACAATAGGAAATACATATATTTGGTCTTTGTCCCTGTTCCCAGGACAGAGCTTAGAAAACCTTGGAATTTCCTAAGTGTTAAGAGACAGGAAGGAGTCTTTTGTTATTCACAACAAGCCTCTCAGACCACACCTGACTTCACGTTAATGAGGCAACTTTGGGAGAGTCCCTAAGGACTGGGTTGGGCAGGAGACTGGGCTGGATGGTCAATGACCAGTGGGTGGTCCACTCAGTCAGTTCACAGCTGAAGTTCCTTGAAAGTTAAAGAAAGGAAAAACAAACTTGATTCCATTCAGCCATCCTGAAGCCTGGAAAAGGAGAAATGCCCCCATACTGGGGTCAGTGTCCAGTCCCCCCAATTCATGTCCCACTCAGAACCTCAGAAGGTGACCTGATTTGGAAGTAGGGTCTTTTGCAGCTGTAACCAGCTAAGGTGAGGTCACGCGGGGAGTAGGGCGGCCCTGAATCCAGTGACTGGGGTCCCTATAAGAAGGCCATGGGGAAACCCCGCGAGTCTTACAGCGGAGACAGCCATGGAGGGCAGAGGTGGAGGTCTGAGTCACGCTGAGACCACCCGAGGGGCCCCGAGGATGGACAGTGCCTCCAGAAGCCGGAAGGACACAGACAGATTCTCCCTCAGAGCTTCTAGAAGGAACCAGCCCCCAGAAGAGCGAGGAAATAAGTTTCTGTTGTTTGAAGCCACCCAGTTTATGGTACTTTGTTATGGCCACCGCACAAAATTAATACAGCCCCCTCGCCGATTACAGTATTTTACAAAACCAGCAGACCCCAACACCAAACCTGACAAAAATAAAATGACAAAGAAATCTGCCGGCCGCTCCTATCCATTAAAGGATGCAGAAGTACAAAGTAAGCTCTTGTCCAGGCGAATCCAGAGATATTTGAAGAGAAAAACCACCATCATCAAATAAGGCAGAAGTTAGTCGGAGGCGTTAGGAAATCCATTCATATGCTTCACTATCTTAATGGATAGGAGCAGATGAACAAAAGGCTTCATCAGCAGGTGCCAAACGCCTTTGACAGAAATTCTAGGGAAGACAGGAATAGAAGGCCCTGCCCTTAATGTGAAAAAGAGAAGCACATCAGCCAGCATCGTTATAAATCATGAGAAATTTTCGTGAAAGTCTTGAAGAAAGATTCTCAATAATACCTTCTACTGGGACGCCTGGGTGGCTCAGTCGGTAAGCATCTGCCTTCGGCTCAGGTCGTGATCCCAAGGTCCTGGGATGGGGTCCCGCATCTGCTTGTGTTCCGTCTCTCGCTTTGTCTCTCTCTGTCAAATAAATAAATAAAATCTTAAAAAAAAATACCTTCTACTTTTTCATTGGTAACCCATATGTGCCCTGAACAGGGACACGGTGTCCACGTGGGAGCCGAGAGCTGGACATGAGGTGCACACCGGATGCTGCCCCGAGGGACTATCCTGAGGTCTCTGAAGCCCACTGCACACGGGCAGCGAGTGCTGAACGGGGGCATCCAGGTCCCTCTGATGGGGTCAGCCCTCTTCTGTCTTTTTTCTGGGAAGCCTTCTGGTCAATGTGTTACCCAAAGTAAGGCATCAACATTGCCAGTGTTGGAAGTGCTAGCCCACTCAGTAAGACAGGATAACAAAATGGTTAATGATGGAGCAGTCGAGCGGGTTTCCGAGCTGGGCTGTAAAGTCACCAAGAGAATTTATGAAGAACCAGCACCGTATTCAAGATGGTTACAATGTAAATATACAGAACCTGACAACAGCTTCCTGCAGACTGACAATAACCAGTGAGAACATGTGTTGCAAAAAAATAATAACGATTCATCCACAGCAACGGTGAGAACAAAAACTCAAAAGCCTTCAGGAAAAAAACACCCACTTAAGACACACGCAGGACGTTAAAAAATACCAGCTATTGAAGGACACAAAAAGAGCATGGAATAAACAGAGAGCGGCCCCAGTCGCTGAGTGAAAAGACCCAATAATGCAAAAATGTCGATTTCCTCTAAATTAATCCATACATTTTTATTTCAATACCAATCAAAATTCCAATCAGTTCACCCCCCCTCCACAGGGTGAAGGAGAACTGAACAAAATTATTCTAAAGTTCACGTGGCAGAAAACACACTTGGGAGTTGCTGGGATTTTAAGAGCTGTTGGGGGCACTTTCTTCTGCAGAAAGATTTAAAAAAAAAAAAAAAGGAAAGTATTGTGAAATTACCATAGTTGAAGTTACACTCTCACTGGCCTAAAAGCGAGGCAAAGCGTATATTAGTTTCACGTGAACTGAGGTGTGTTTCCATCTTCAGTGGGCAGGCCGCCGCTGGCTCAGCTGGGTGCCGTTGATGGGGAGAACAAGGGGGCTGTTTCCTTTGTGACGCGGAAGAAAACCCACTCCCGAGCGTCTAAAAACCTCTCACAACCATACAGATCATTGTAAGATGCTCTTTGCAGCATATTCTTTGGCTTTTTTTTTTTATTAGAAAGAATATAAATGTCTGCATCAGTCAGGGTCTCCACCGAAGCAAACTGATTGCTGAACAGGCCCGATCTTCGGACTTTGTTTTGAGAGAACTTTGCAGGGATAGGGAGGGCTAATGTCCCGCCCCTGGGCTCAGCCAGCGGGGACGTTAGCAGCTGTGAGCCGAGCAGCTGAAGCAGCCTTCGTGACACGGGGGACCCTGTCCTTGCTGCGCTCAGATGCGCGAGTTCACCACCGCCGCATAACAAATGACAACAAACTGAGCAGCTTGAACAACGCCGGTGCGGGACCTCGCAGCTTCCTAGGTCGGATTCTGGGCCCGGGTGCAGCTGGACTCTCCGCTCAGCGCCCCCACAAGGCCGCAGTGGCCTGGTGGGTCGGCCCCGCTCCTCCTGCCTGCCGACCTCTTCCCGGCTCCTGTGCTCGTTGGCAGAATTCAGTTCCTTCCGGCCATGGGAGCCCCCGCAGTGTGCTTCTGACAAAGCCAGCAACCAAGACAGACAGAATCTCAGCTGCCTGAAGTCAGGGATTTAAGGAACACGCGGGCCCTCTTTGCAATCTGGGCTCCTGATTAGGTCAGGCCCACACAGGGTAATCTCCCGTCTCATTAATTCAAGTCAGCTGAGTGGGGACCTTCAGGACATCTGCCTTCTCCATATTCTGTGTGTTAGGAGCCGGTCACAGGTAATGGTGCATTCAAGGGGAGGGGTCTAGACAAGGCCATGACCCCTGGGGGCCAGCCTTGGGTGTGTCTGCCACAGCAGGCCACCTCTGGTCTCAGGAGTGGGCTGCACAGTCACCCCAGTGTGTCCCATCTATAACAGCTGACAGCGAGGCAGCGCAGACGAGCTCACAAGCCGAGCATCCTGATCTCGTGAGCAGTGCACGTTATGTACGTCAGTGAGGTGCACACACAGCCCTGTGCACTGAGGCGGCTGTCATGCGGCACCTGATGACTGGCAGGTCCTGCCCCGAGAGTCTCTGCCGGGGAGAGGTGCTGCATACACGCGAAGAAATTGAGGCACGTTCACTGAAGACGACTGTTGTTCAGTTTTTGTGTTTGTTCTTACAAAGGTTTGGACGACTTGAGAAGCCACAAGGGACGGCACATCCTTGACCTCCTCCTTCCACCTTCCCGTCTCCTGCAAGAGCTCCTCAATGGCCAAACCCGAGTGGCAACCAGGGAGCACGAAGGCACGTGGGTCAGCCTCCCAGGGCACACAGCAGGTGGGCAAGGGGAGCACGGGAGGAGACAGAATTTGTCCAGCATGATGTCTATCATACACAGATGGTTGCATTTCCAACAGGGCATCCACACACACCCACACGGAATATTCTGGAACCACTGGGAAGAACGGGGCTGCCTTACATATACCTGGACCGAGAAAGCTGCCTGGCACCTGCCGCTAAGGGAACTAAGCATGATGTAAAGCAGTGTGTGTGTGAGGCGCCAGCGCCTGTGGAATCACACACGTCCGCATCCTCTCCTTCTCCGGGGGGTGGGAGTGAGCATGGACGGAAAGCCTGGCACGGCCCACCTGAGATCAAAGCCTGGCTCACTGCGAACCAGCTGTGTGAGCTTCAGCAAGTGGCTTGACCTCTCTGTGCCTCAACTTCACTTCTAGATGTGCAAGCTCATGAACCCAGGCCATGGGGTCGCTATGAGGACTACATGACATACTCTGAGCAAGCACTTAGGACGGCGCCTGGCACCTCGGCGGGCATGCCATTAGGATGAGCTTCCCTCTTACCGACTGCACTTCTTTCTGTGTTGTTTGGATTCTTTTATGAGAAGCATGCAAGAGACAATGAAAGGGAAATAAATCAATCCCAGGTGGAATAAAAATTTGAACATACGTAATGAAAGCACAGCCATATTGAAAGACAAGTGGTAATTTGAGGATAATTGAATGTATATAACTTTCGGGTGGAGGGAGACTTTTATACAAGAAACCGAAGGCAGACAGTATCAAGCGGAAAATGATAAATCCTGTGACAGAAGATTTAAGCAAAAATAGCAGCAAATGATAAACCAAAAAATGATAAAAGTGTTTAAAACTGAATGGCAAGGGATGCCTGGGTGGCTCAGTCGGTTAAGCGTCTGCCTTCGGCTCAGGTCGTGATCCCAGGGTCCTGGGATCGAGTCCCGCATCGGGCTCCCTGCTCCGCGGGGAGCCTGCTTCTCCCTCTCCCTCTGTCTCTGTCTCTCTCTCTGTCTCTCATGAATAAATAAATAAAATCTTTAAAAAAAAAAAAACTGAATGGCAGAGTTCATATCGTCAATTTACAAAGAGATTCTCTACATTGTTAAGAAAAAACATAGACACCCCCAATGAAAAATGGGCAAAACATCAGAACAAGCAATTTGCAAAGGCGGTGACAAATGGCCCGAATGAGATGAGATGAAAAAGATGAGGAAGAGATCAGCAGAACTGAACAGAGTAACAACACCGCTGCCCCATGGTTGTGCGTGTTGCCCGAGCTCTGGTGACAGGACAGGGCGCACAGCCCTGTGAGCGCTTCAGCGAGCATTCTCAGACCTCTTCTCACTTGGCGATGCTTTAATTTGCAAGGCCATCAGAGAAGATGCTGTACAGGGATGCTCATCCCAGGCTGCTCTTAATGAGAGAAAACTGTAGACACTTAAATGATAGGTGGCTGCTTACATAAACCTGGACATTCAGTTAACCATAGGGTCACCGTCTGACCTGGCAGACCCACGTGGAGGTGTAGACCCCAAGGAATTGAAAACAGGTGCCCACACAAATATGTGTACACAAGTGCTCATAGGAGCAAGACCCACTAGAGTCAAAAAGTGGAAATGACCCAAGTGCCCATCCACAGCTGGAAGTGGTCCATGTGCGCACCGAGCACTAGTCGGCCAAGAAACAAGGGTGAAGCTCCAACAGGTGCTCATGTGTACACATGATGCTTAGAGAGGGAACCAGACACAGAAGGCCACATGGCGGGTGATTCCACGTATGTGAAACGTCCAGAACAGGCTCATCCACGGATGGGAAGGGGGCTCGTCGGGGCCAGGGGCTGGGGAGGGTGGGGAGTGACCACTGACGGGGAAGGGGTTTTTTTCTGGAGTTTGATGGTGGACATGATTGCACGACTTTGTGACTATGATAGAAACCATTTAATTGCACACTTTAAAATGTTTAATTTTAGGATATGTGAATTTCACCTCAATCTTTAAGGAAAAGGAAAAGAGAAATAAATAAACTCAGTTATATTGGCAGACACCATACAGCTATCAAAAGCTGTGAAAGGGCGCCTGGGTGGCTCAGATGGTTGAGCGTCTGCCTTCGGCTCAGGTCATGATCCCGGAGTCCTGGGATCGAGTCCCGCATCGGGCTCCCTGCTCCTTGGGAGCCTGCTTCTCCCTCTGCCTCTCTCTCTGTCTCTCATAAATAAATAAATAAAATCTTTAAAAAAAAAAAAAAAAAAAAAAAAGCTGTGAAAAAGATGTTTTTCTACTGGCCTAAAAATGTTCACAATATTACACTAATTGGAAAAAAAAAAAAGAGGTCGCAAAACAGCATTTCGATTGCCTATTTATAAGATGGGTGCATTCATATCCCTGAGTATATCTGCATGAGAAAAGCCCTAACTATCATGGATCAAAATGCGATGTGGAATCCTGCATGGGATTCTGAAAAACCTGGCAAAATCCAAACCAAGTTGAAAGCAGACTTGTAACAGACACACAGTGGGGATATAAGATGCTCGCACCAGGGGAAGCTGGGTGGGGCAGAGGGGGCTCTGTCTTATCTTTGCAACTTTTGTGTACATCTAAAATCATTCCAAAATAAAATGTTTATTTAAGAAAAAAACGAAACAGCAGTTCTAAGCAATGAAATTATCAATGATCACATTTTCTCCATTAAACTTTTCAGTATTTGCCAATCGTTTCTGACCCTGGTGACATGTTTCTAATCAGAAAGAGCTGCTAACCTCTTGATGCAGTTCGCAGTGTTTGAAGCCAATTTTTGTAAAGTTCTTTAATATTCAGGTACAATTATTTGACACGAATGCGTACACTTGCCTGTGAGAAATCTCTGGGTTTCTCTCTGGAATGGCAGGACAGATATTTTTTGTTGTGCTGGGTTGATTATCATCATTTTACTACAATTGTGCTACCATAGGCAGTGTTTATGTAATAAAAACTAATAACGAGATTTATTTTTTCTACCCCTGAAACTTCCCCCATGGCCTCGCGGGAATTTGCCCAACGACCTTTCCCAATACCCGCAATAATTGATCCTTAATCAAATATTCAAATGGGTGCTTCAGGGAAAGACACAGTGATTCGGCAACTTTGATGATAAATAATATTTCTCTGCCTGGCTCCCTGCCCCCACCTGCTGTTACTTGCTCCCCCAGTCCCCCCTTCCGGAGTCGGGCCCTGACATTGCCCCCCTCCCCACTGGAGTCCTGCAAATATCTTTTGGTTTTAAGAGTTCCCTGGGGAAGCCTTGTTCTAAATGAGGTGTAAAAATCTAAGCGGCACAAAAAAAATAGCGCGAGGTTGGAATCAATATTCTCTTCACAGCTCCATCGATTAACAACCATATTCTTCATTTATTAATTATGAAGGGGGTTTCAGAGCCGCCGCCTCCTTCTTTCTCTGTGACATGGCAGCTTCCCCCATCCCTGCTTTCTGTGGCTGCCTCCCCAGCTCTGGGGCCTGTGGTACCCTGGGCTCAGCATCCCCCAGGGCCGGGAGAAGAGGAAACAGGCAGGCACCTGTCCCCACGTGCCCGTCCAGCCAGGAGCAGAGAGCTCTGGAATCAGCCTCGCAGGAAATTATTCTATTTCTTTGCTTCTTTGCTGTTTTTTTGCCCTGTCTCCCCAACTAGAACATAAGCTCCATGTGGGCCTCACCCACGTTTTCCCTGCTGTGTTTCAGTAAAGACTTGCTGAGGGGGAGGGCAGGCAGAGACAGAGGAGAGAGGGCAGCCCTGGGTGAGGGCAGCAGGGAGGAGGAGAGAGAGAGAGTGAGCCTCAACCACGGTCAATTCCTGTGGGGTGGCCACAGAAGTCTTGCTGTGACCACCACAAAGATGATAGCTGGCATGCCCTCTCCCGAACTGTGCAGGTTTCGATTTGCTCATCTGTAAAATGGCACCTCCTTCAGATGAGGTGATACCTCATGTCCACCCTTGTCTGGGCTGAACCTAGTTCTTCATGTGGGTGCAGCGTCCTTGGTCTGGGAATACATGGGGTAGAACCAGGGCAGACTCACTTTTATCCCCAGAGTGCAGTATCAGAATGGCCCAGAAATGACCACAGATGGGCGCCTGGGTGGCTCAGTTGGTTAAGCGACTGCCTTCAGCTCAGGTCATGATCCTGGAGTCCCGGGATCGAGTCCCGCATCCGGCTCCCTGCTCAGCGAGGAGCCTGCTTCTCCCTCTGACCCTCCCCCCCTCATGTGCTCTCTCTCATTCTCGCTCTCTCAAATAAATAAATAAAAACCTTTAAAAAAAAAAAGAAAGAAATGACCACAGAAAATGCTTGTGGTAGACATGAATGGATAGGTCAACTGAGAAATAGATGGGTGGGTGGGTGGGTGGATGCGTAAATCGATGGGCAGGTGGATTAACAGGTGGACAAAAGGGTGAATGAATCAGTGGATGTATAAGAGGGTGGTTGAATGGATGGTTAAGTAGCAGGGATGATAAACAAATGGGTGTGTAGATGAGCGGGTACATAGGTAGGTATAACAATGCGTGGAAGCGTTGATGGATGGGAGAAAGGATGAGTGGATGGCTAATAAGATAGATAAATGGGTTCATGAATGGGTGGATATATTGGTGAATGTATGGGTAAATGGGTGAGTGGTTTGGTGGATGGATGGATGGATGGATGGATGGATG
>NC_058403.1:213550898-213576477 GCF_002201575.2 Neomonachus schauinslandi | reverse complement strand
AGGATACATAAATGGATGGATGAATGGGTAGGAGGGTGGATGGGTGAATCAATGAGTGGGTGAGTGATGGAGAGATGGGTGAGTTGTTGGGTACAGTGGTGAAGGTATGCTTTGTTGGCTTGTGTGGGCGGATGGGTGGATGGCTAAATAGATGTGTCTTGGTGAAAAGACAGGTGTATGGGTGGGCTGGTGAGTGAATCCATGGGCAGGTGGGGTGGATGTATGAATGCATGGATGGACATGTTGGTGAAGGGGTGGATGAGTGGGCAGATAGGTGGATGCACAAAGCAGCTTTAGTGGGATTATTCTGCGCAGGCTACAGCATAATGTGCGGCCTCTATGCCTTTTGGAAATCCCTTCCCATGTATCAGGTGCTGTGGGAGGAAATCTCATGCTGGCTCTGGAGCGTTGTCTGCAGAGAATGGCACAAGGGGTCCAAGAGGAAGGGGAGATCTATAGGGGAGTATCACAAGAAGCAGGAAAAGCCACTGGGTTTGGAGCTGGGACCAGGCCTAGGCCTGGGGGACGAAGAGTGGATTCCGGGCAGGGAGAGACTCTTGGAAGGCCAGGGAGCCCAGAGACCCAGCCTCTGCCCTCTCCCAGCCTGGCCTCCGTCCTGAGGGACCATCTAACAGCTCGGGCCGGCCACTGCCCCCTGCCCCCACCTTCCAGGGCTCCCAGTCTCCTCTCCCCCTCCCCCGCCCGCCCCGCTCTGCCCACACTGACCCTCCCCCTCCCTTTGGCCTGTCCGAGCCCCCACCCAGGTCTGTTTGTGCGGGGTGCGGGGGCGCAGGGCCCGGCAGCAGAAGCTGTCAGCGCCAGATCGTGGGGAGGGGCGCCTCCGCCCGAGGTCGATGGGAGCGGGAGCCCAAGCTGCGGTTTACACTGAATCCACGAAAATCACCGAAGCTTGAAAAGTGCTCAATACGCCATCGATCGCTCTCTGCTGATCGGCGCCGCCGCAGCGAGCTGGGAGGAAGGGCGGGCGGCTGCCCCGGCCCCACGCGGGACCGCGGCCGTGCACCTGCCCCGCGCACCGCAGGCTCCAGCCTCAGGGGCCCCGGGAGAGCGTCCCCGCTGTGTTCACGCAGAACCGGGCTCCCGGTGTGCAGAGCGGGGACAGCCTACCCTCCCCCCTGCCCCCGCCCCCCCCCCCCCAACCCTGTCCTCAAAGCCGCTCAGACCCGCCCCCGTGGCAGGCCCAGTGTGCGGTGGCCTGGTCTTCAAACCCTTCTCCAGGGGCTTTGGGTGACATGGAATTAAAACAGAAAACCTGGCTCCTCCACTACCAGGCCGTGTGACCTCGAGTGCGTTTCTTACCCTCTCTGGGCCTCGGTTCCCTATAGAAATGGGTATTGTAGCACACGCCCGGTGGGGAATCCTTCACTTCCTCAGAGCTGACTGGTTCTGCATTTCCTTCCATCTTTGGGGTGTGTCTTCTCTGGGGGAAAGGGTCTGGGCAGCGGGAAAAGCCCGTGTTGAGGCTTGCAGGCTGGACACAACCTGGGGCACTCAGGAGACCCGGAGGGAAGGCGGCAGGAGGGTGAGGGGCAGGAGTGAGGTCTGGTGCAGCTTTGGTTTTCAAGCCCAGAGGTAATAGCGAGCCTCTCCGGGTTTGGAGTGACTCCTTCCCTCCAAGCTGCCTGGTCCAGGCTCATGCGTGGCCTGGCCTCTTCTGCCCCACCCCCCAGTGCCCATTGGCCCTTCTTCCTCAGGAGTCCCTCCTGGGCTGACCCCACCCTGGCTCTCCAGGGACCTTTTTTCCCCCTAGGGAACATTTTTTTTTTAAGATTTTATTTATTTATTTGACAGAGAGATAGAGAACACAAGTAGGCAGAGAAGCAGGCAGAGGGAGAGGGAGAAGCAGGCTCCCCGCAGAGCAGAGAGCCTGATGCGGGACTCGATCCCAGAACCCTGGGATCATGACCTGAGCCGAAGGCAGCCGCCTAACCGACTGAGCCACCCAGGCGCCCTCCCCTAGGGAACATTTGAGTCCGATCTGGACCACCTCTCTCCTGCTCTAAGCCCTCCCATAGCTCCCCATCTCCCATGGCCCGTCCAGCTGCAAATCTAACCACTGGCCAGCCATCCTGCTGAACTCTGCCCCAGGCTCCAGCACCGCCCAGCTGTTCTCACTGGTGCTGTCACCCACCCGTACTTTGTCCTCCTGCTGGAGTTCTGTCCCCAGCCAACACTCCCGAACACCTCCCAGCCTCCAAGATCCCACCCCCGGGCCCAGCTCTGTCTAGGTGTGTGTCCCCCAGGCCAGGACTGGGGGCTCCCAGGGGGTCTTGGCACATGGGAGGGTCCGCTGCGGGTTGTGAGGGAGAAGGAGGTAGGTGAAGAGTGAGACATTTGTGGCAGAGACTGGGAGGGGGCTCGGGTTGGGGATGGGGGGGACGCAGAGGCAGAACCTGCCTCCAATAGCTAGGAAATTGAAGCCCAGCTGGGGGTCCTGCCCCCCCAGAGCCCAACCCACATGCAGCATGACCCTGCATCCCCACCGGCTCCCAAGAGGGAGGGAGAAAAAGGAAGACCAGTGGCTTCCTTTTCCAACTCCCTTCAGCAGACCCCCCTTCCATACTCCCAACTCCTGGGACACCTCCCTCACCTGCCCTGGAGTCTCAGCCCACACCCCAGGACCCCCATGGGACCTCTGCTGGAGCAGGGGCCGCCCCCTCCCCACCCCTGTGTCCTTCTCCCCAAAGGTCAGGGAGCTAATTTCATTCCTCTGTATCTCTCACACCTCGATGATTAATAATTGAAGAAAATGTATTTCTTCGGGGGCCCGGGGTAAATCAGAAATAACCACAGCATTCGTATGCTGCATGCGGCTGGAGGGCTGGGGATGCCTGAAGGGAGGGGAGAGCCAGGACAGGGGATGAGGCTTCTGAGGGTCTGGCAGTCAGGATACCACTAAAGAATTGTTTCAAAAACACGATAATAGCAGCAGCAAGAATCATTTACTGGAGACTTGCTCTGCATCACAGAGGCACTGTGCTGAGGCTTGGGGGTAAAGGATCTCACTGCTTCCATTTTACAGATGAGGAAACTGAGGCCCAAATCAAGGGAACTGATTTTCCCAAGGCCACATGGCTAGGATTCAGATTCAGGGGGGTCCTGCCCCACACCTGGGACTCTGCCCAGGACCCCTCCTGGCATCTTCCTTTCCATTGGGATCGCCAGGCTCAGTCCCATGTGGGGTGGGATGGGGGTGCTTGACCCCACATGGGACCTTTCACTGCCCCAGGATCTGCCACATGGAAACTGATATGGTCAAAAGTCGCTGAGGCACACCCAAGTTCACAGCAGCATGGTTCACAATGGCTAAATGGTGAAAACACCCCAAATGTCCATCCATGGATGAAGGATACACATGGTGCGGTCCATCCCCACACGGGAACATGCTCCAGCCTTAGGAAGGGAGGGACCCTGACACCTGCCACGATGCGGAGGGACCCCGAGGACACTGGGCTCAGCGGGAGGAGCCAGACCCCGAAGGACACATCCTGCAGGACCCCACTCCCAGGACATCCCCAGAGGAGTCCCGTCCACACAGACAGAGAGGAGACGGTGGGAGCCGGGGCTGGGGCAGGGGGTGGGGAGTCCGTGCTTCGTGGGGACAGAGTCTCAGTTTAGGGAGATGGAAAGTTCTGGAGACGGAGGGTGGGGGTGGTCGCAGGACGGTGTGAGTGTGCTTCATGCCGCTGAGCTGTGCACTTAAAATGGTTAAAAGGTGAATTTAATGTTATGTGTATTTTACCACAATTTAAAAATAAATTCTTTTTTTAAAGATAATTTTTAAAGATTTTATTTTCCAGTGATCTCTACATTCAATGTGGGGCTCAAACCCACAACCCTGAGATCAAGAGTCTCTCGCTTCACCGACTGAGCCAGCCAGGCACCCCCAAAAGGGATATGTTTCTGCTACGTGCTATAATGTGGATGAACCATGAAAACATGAGCGCTCACGGAGGGAACGAGACACAGAAGGCCACCCGGCGTGTGATTCCACGTGGGTGACACGTCCGGAACAGGCTCATCCTGACAGAAAGTGGGGCAGTGGTTTCCGGGGCCCAGGGGTGGGGGTAGCTCATAAGAGGTACAGTGTTTCATTTGGGAATGGGTAATGGTGACAGAGGCAGCACCTTGTGAATGTCCTAAGCACCGCTGAATCGTACCCTTTAAAACGGCGAGTTTTATGTGATGTGTTTTCACCTCACCGGGAAAGAACACTAGACAAGGGTGAAGCAGCCCATCCTCCTCACCGGGAGCCTGCCTGTGTTTGGGGGATGCTGGCTCCCCACGGGACAGGGCACTTCAAATGCTTTGTATCCAGTTTGAGATGCGCAGGTTCGGGGGTCTCTAATCTCCATGCTCTCAACACCACGTGAGGTCAACCTGTTACACTCATCGGAAGCCATTTTGCCGTTTCCCAGAAGGAAGTGCGCTGGGACTGGCCTTGCTGCCCAAACGAGGGGGGTTGACAAACAGCCATGCCTCTTCCATGGGTGGGATGCTGGGTGCCTATTAAAGACAACGAGGGAGGAGAAATTCTAAAGATGTGGAAATACGCCCACATGATAAAGGGAAAGGCACAGACCACGTGACAGCTGGAGGTCACACAAACCCATTTTGTTAGAGCCCCCGGCTCTGTCAGCATTCTCCCAGGGTCCTAGCCTGGAGTCAGCTCTGCCTAACAATTCCTGGGACCCTGGAGAAGACCACTCTCACAGCCCCCTCCCCCTATGCACACCGGTAGTGAACTGAATAACATGCCCCCCAAACTCGCATCCACCCAGAACCTCAGAACATGGATTTATTTGGAAATACAGTCTGCACATGTAATCAAGTTAAGATGAGATCATCCCACGTCAGGGTGACCCCAAAGTCCAGTGACCAGTGTCATTATAAAAAGAGGAGAGAGGGCGCCTGGGTGGCTCAGTCGTTAAGCGTCTGCCTTCGGCTCAGGTCATGATCCCAGGGTCCTGGGATCGAGCCCCGCATCAGGCTCCCTGCTCCGCGGGAAGCCTGCTTCTCCCTCTCCCACTCCCCCTGCTTGTGTTCCTTCTCTCACTGTTGTCTCTGTCAAATAAATAAATAAAATCTTTAAAAAAAAAAAAAAAGAGGAGAGAAACACAAAGACACAGACAGAAGACAGCCAGGGGAGGATAGAGAAAGGGATCCGAGTGATGCATCTACAAGCCAAGGGCTGCTAAGAGCTGCCAAGGACCTGAGAAGCTGGCAGAGGCTGGAAGGATGCTTCCCTGGAGCCTCTGGAGGGAGCACAGCCCTAAGACACCTTGATCTCAGACTTTGGGCCTTCAGAACAAGAGAGGATAAATCTCTGCTGTTAAGCCATTGAGTTTGTGATACTTCATTGCAGCTGCCCCAAGAAAACACCATGAACCTTGGAAAAGGGAAGAGAAGGGCAGGAAGGTGCAGGGGAAGTCCTGTGGTGCACTGGGTGCTGGGTGCCGGCCTCCTTATGTTTCCCACCACATTCATGCCTCCCAGGACTCTTCATTCAACACCATTACTGACCCTGCCTTTAAGGAGGGATGGCAAATGGTGATTCGGAAGGGACAGGTCAGCAGCTCAAAGCCACACAGCAGGTCTACAGGCCAGGTTGGAGGACCTTTGGCATGGGAGGGGACATGGGGACTCGGGGCAGTAAGGTCCTAGGGCACCTCGGCTGACCCTGTGCCTCCTCCCCAGCCTCAGCCCTCACTCATGTGAGGCTGAGCAGAGTCTGGCCCGGGATTCAAAGACCTCCTTTTTTATGCCAGTGCCCAGAAAACCTCTGGGCTTTAAAACCAAAGAGGAATGAGGAGGAGAAAGGGAGGTGGCGGGAGGAGGTAAAAGGCCGAGAAGAGGAGGGAGTGGAGGAGGAGAAGGTGAAAGGAAGGGGACCAGAAGGGCCTCACCTGTACCAACACACTGGCCTTGTTTTTCCTGTTTCCTCATCTGTTAAATGGGGATAACTTATCCAACGCATAGGATTTGCAAGGACCAATGCGTTCAACACATGCAAAGCACTTAGCCCCGTGCCCAGCTCAGTGAAACTATGCAGAAAACGAATCTGAGGCAGAGAAAAGCAAGCAGGAGGAGGAGTGGGGACAGACCTGTTCTGGGGCAGCTGCTGTCTCTGAGCCAGTGACTTCCCCTCTCCGGGCCTCGGCCTCCGCACCTGATGCCCACTGAGTTCCCACGGATCCCCCCAGAGCAGGTACTATCTTGACCCCACTTACAGGTGTGAACAGCGAGGCCGCTCAGCTGGTGGACGGGGGGAGGGGGGGAATGCCGTGACCAGCTCAGTGCCCCAGCGTACACCTCCGGGATGAAGCCGGGCGCCAAGTGACCCCTTGGATGGGATGTTGGGAGATGCTCCATGCTGTGGTCCAGCAGAAGGAGGCGCCGGGTGAGTGTGAGCTGCCCTTGCTGTTGTTGTTATTATTACTGACGGGAGCGGGAGGGGAGGAGGTGGCGGGTGGCGGGGGCACTCGGTCCCCTCCCTTAAGCCCTTCTCCGAGCTTATTAAGCGCCTCGGGCCGCGGCGATCGATGGCCACTGGGCGCCGGCTGCAGCATCCCTCCCGGCCGCGGGCCGCGCATGCGCGCGGGCGCCCGATTGATCGCGGCCGCCTGGGCGCCCTCGCCGCGCCGGCCCCGCCCCTCCCCCGCCGCGTTGCCCGGCAACCGCGGCTCGGCGCGCTCCCATTGGCCGGCGGCGCGCCGGGCTCCCGGGCGGCGCGTGGTCAGTTGGTCAGCGCGGCCGCGGCGTGGCCGGGGGCCTGGCTGCGGGCGCGGGTCGATGCCGCCTCCCGTCTGACCTTTCCCGGCGCGCGGAGGGGGTTGCGGGCGGGAAGGGGGACGGGGAGGATGGAGCAGCCCGGGCCGCCTCGGAAAAAAAGTTTATTGACCCGTTTCTTATCTCGGGGCCGCACGGCTTCCCGCGGTGGGGGCGGCGGCGTGGCCGGGGCGGGGGGCGAGGCGGCGGCGAGGACCCCTGCCCGGCTCTCCCCGCGCCCCCCAGCCCGCCCGGGGCCGTGGCTTCCGCGCTGCCCCGCCATCTCCCCGGGCCGCCTGGCCCCCTGCCCGAGCTGGGAAAAGCCAGACTGGCCCAGGGGCTCGCCCCGAGTCACCGGGACCCAAGGGCTGGAGGTGGACCTGTACCCGAGAAGTGAGGCCCGGGGGCTTCGGATTCCGCCCCCCCGCGGCCCGCCCCCACCCCCCAGGAAAGCCAGAACGTGTGTCCATTGATCCAGTTGCTCAGGTCCCCCACACTCACCGCCCGCAGCGCTGTAAGGAGGGACAGCGGTTTAAAGTAAAATGTGATGTTGCAATCGAAGTGCCAGGATGCTGTGTGATCCTGGCGCCTGAGCAACAGCTCCTGTCAGAGAAGTCCGGGGAGGCCGAGGCCCTGGCTCGAGGCAGCAGACTTCAGAAAGACACTGGTTATTGGGGGGCGGGGTGCCCTCAACCTTCCAGCTTAGTCAAGAAACAAAATCCCAAAGCCCCCAGCAAGTAGCTGGGTTTATTGAAATGAACACGTGAATTTGGTCAAAGGAAAGTTTATTGTAAAGATAAAGATGCTGTTTATAAAATGCTAGGGTTTCCTGTGTGGGGGCAAAAAAACATTTCTTCTTTCTTCAGGGGTGGAAAACAAGACTGAATTACTTGCTGTGAATAGGTAGGTTGTTGTGGGGTTGTGTTTTTGGTTTTTTTTATAATTTAGTGTGCACAACAGTTTTGGTATGCATGCTGTGCCAAGTTCAGTGTTGAGGGATTTGTTTAAATGATCTCAATTAACCCCCCCACACACCACTCATGTCAGCGTGGTTTTACAGAGGAGGAAACTCTGAATGCATTGCTATTACCACTTTGGAAGAGGACAAATCCGTTGGCCACAGCCTTGCCCACCTAAAATCAGCTGTGGTCATTTTGCTCCGGGGGGGGGGGGTCCCTGGCCTTGGTGCCACCCGCAGACACACTGTACAGAGCTGCAGTCTTCATGTCGCCTCCACCAACATTTTGCATTTATGCCATTTTATTTTTCACATAATGTTGCACCTGAGGAGTGTCCAGCCCCCTTCCGAGGCCTTTGCATTTCTAATTCTTAACAGCTGAGGAAGGCTGCATTGACCGATGGGCTGTGTGGGGGTTATTTTTGAAAGCAGATGCAGGAATTCAATTTTTATTTTAACCTGGTTATTGAGTGGGGAGGAGGAGGGAGGCGGAGGTTAGCCGATGCGTGTGCAAGATGAAAAAGCTGGATTTTATCAAAGGATGAGCTATTTTGAAAATGGCTGCTTGGGTCTGGAACGTGTGAATGGCTCAACGGCAGCTCTAAACGAATGTGTGTGAGTGTGTCCGAGTGGGGGTGTGACTCCGTGTGCATTTTAGTGTAGGATTGTGCGAGCAGATTACGAGTGTGGGGTTGTGTACATGTGCGTGCATGAGTGTGAGCAGGGGCCTTGTGTGAGTGTGTAAATGGGCACGAGTGGGTGTGTGTGCATTGTGCGAGGGAGTGAGGGGGGAGGGAAGCAGAAGCTGTATGCAAATGTGTGTATTTTGAGTGTGTGTGCATGTTAGGTGTGAGTGGGTGCATGTGTGTGGTGTGGGTGCATCCATACTTATTTTGTGTGTGTGTGTGCACGAACACATGAGGGTGTGTGCATGAGTGTGTGAGAGTGTGTGGGTGCCTACACGGGGTGCATGCCGGTGTGTATTTGTATGAGTGTGTGTGCATGTGAGGTGTATGGGGGTGGTGATGGGTTACATGTGAGTGTGCGTACGCACATGCCTGTGTAGATATTTGCGTGCATGCGTGTGCAGATATGTGAGAACATGTGTGTGAGGGCGTGTGTGGGAACACAGGTGTTGTGCGTGTTTGTGCGAGTGTGCAGGTGTGTGTGTGAGTGCGCCTCGGCTCCCCACTTCCTGCAGTGGCTCTGTCCCTGCCTGGGTCTGTCTGCTCTCCTGCTGTCCCCACCTCAGGGACTCTGGTCTGTCCCTGCCCTCTGCCTACCTGCTCACCTTCCCTCGGGCGCCACCTTCGCGGGTCCCCAGGTGCCTCGCCTGGGAGAACACTCCACGGTTCTACTTACGCATTCGTGCGGTAAACGTTGGCACTCTCTGAGGGCAGGGGGCTGCGTCAGGGCCCAGGGCAGGACAACCGGACAGGCGTCCCTGTGCTGTGAGGCTACTGGCCCAGGCCGCACGCGCCCAGCACCCTGGCACCATTACCAGTGTGGAGGCCCCCTTGATAGATGGAGAAGCTGAGGCCTGGACAGCAGGCCACCCCACCCCAGGGTGTGCCTCCTAGCCCATCCCCACGCCCGCCCTGACAGGGGTCAGCTGCCCTGGAACACTGTCCCCGTTGGACCCGGCTGGGCGCATGGATTTCCAAAGTCATCTCCCCATCTGGCTGCTTTATTAACCCAATTCGACTGATCAAGTGATTGACATGTTTGCTGATTGGCTTCTCCTGCCCCTCCAGGGACCTGGGCCAGGTGCCCCCCTACCTCCATCTCCATGAGTCCAGGAGGAGAGGAGACACTGGGACCCCCTCACAGCCCCATGTCTCTCTCTCTCTCTCTCACACACACGCACACTCACAATTACAATGATACGCTTTTGGTCACTAGGTCAATATAAGTGGATCTTTCTGGGAGGCAAATGTGCCAACATCTAACAAAATTAAAAGGGCAGATTCAAGATGCAAGTTTGATGAGGACAAGAACTTTTTATCTACCGCCTTCCCTGCTGGGTCCCGAGCCCCTTATAACTATGCCCAGCACACAGTAGGTGCTCAATAAAAGGTAACTGACTTCCCCTGGCCCATGTGTTCCACTAGAAATTTACCCCACAGGTACACGCACAGAAGGGTGCTAGGATTTACAGAAGAGTCTGTTCTCTGCAGCATCCCCTGGTCCAGCAACAATCTGGAAACAACCTAAAGAGCCAACAACAGGATGCCGGGTAGGTAAGTCGCAGGCGGGGCGCGGCACAGAGGCAAAGCATTAAATATTCCTAAGGTCTACTTGGTGACAAGCCTACCTGCCCCAAAGGAGTTGGCAACTCGTGTCCACACAAAAACCTGCACACGGATGTTTAGAGCAGCTTCATAATTGCGCAAACCCGGACAACCAAGGTCCCTTCGGGACACAGATGGACACATAGACCAGGCTCCACCCGGACAAGGGAATATTATCCAGCCCTGAAAAGAAATGAGCCATCGAGCCAGGCAGAGACACAGAGGAACCTCAGCGCACATCCCTGGGTGAGAGCAGCCGGGCTGAGAAGGCCGCACACCGTGTGGTTCTGGGTCTAGGACGTCCTGGAAACGGCAGAAGGATCTGCGGTGGCCGGGGGTTTGGTGAGGAGAGGAATGGGTGGAGCACAGAGGGTTTTGAGGGCAGGAAAACCCTCCCTGTTACACTTTAATGGTGGGCGCACAATCTTATGCAATGAAGACCCATAGAAAGTACATGGCAGAGCAAGAACTTTAATGTTTGGACTCTAGTTAATGTGCGAGCATCCTGTGGCTGCCGAAACAAAGGAGTGGCTTAAGCAAGAGAAAACTATTCTCTCCCAGCTCTGGAGCCGGAAGTCCAAGTCAGGGCTCAGGTTCTTTGGAGGCCGTGGGGGAGAATCTCTCCCAGGCTCTCCCAGCTTCTGGGGTTTGCTGGCCACCTTTGGTGTTCCTCGGTCTGTGGATGCGTCACCCCATCTCTGCCCGTATGGTCACGTGGCTTCTACCCAGGTGTGTGTCTGTGTCCAAACGTCCCCTTCTTATAAGGACACCAGTCCTGTCACATTAAGACCCACCCAAATGGCCTCATCTTAACCTGTTCAGATACAAAGCCCCTATTTCTTTTTTTTTAAATATTTTATTTATTTATCTGAGAGAGAGAATGAGATAGAGAGAGAGCATGAGAGGAGGGAGGGTCAGAGGGAGAAGCAGACTCCCCGCTGAGCAGGGAGCCCGATGCAGGACTCGATCCCGGGACTCCAGGATCATGACCCGAGCCGAAGGCAGTCGCTTAACCAACTGAGCCACCCAGGCGCCCTAGCCCCTATTTCTAAATAAGGCCACATTGGCAGGTTCTGCGGGGGACACAATTCACACCATAACCATTAATAATGATGTATTAATATTGGTTCATTAATTATAACAAGTGCACCACACGGTTAGCGATGGAAGAAAGTGGGGAGGGGTGTATGAGAGAATCCCCCATGCTGCTCCCCTAAAGCTATTCTCAAAGGGAGAGTCTATTAAAAAAAAAAAGAAAAAGAAGAGAAACAAGTGCCAAAAAGTATGTGGAGAATGCTGACATCCGAGAATGGGTACAGTGGTCCGTGCTCCCCCACTTCTCCCGGGTGTGAGGGGACCTCAGGGCAGAGGTCGCCATGCAGCCGGGAACAGGGTGGCCCGGGAGGGTGAGGCCCAGGGGGAGGCTTATTTTTCCCTGTATAACTGTTGTGGTGGTTTACATTTTGTCCCCCGCGCGCCTATCACTTGCTCAAAAACAAGATGTAACAAAACTGTGAAGATCCTATTTTGTGACTGGGCTTTCCTGACATTGGCAGTAACAGGGGAACCCGGGTCCTCCTGCCCCGTCTCCGCTTCAAATGATCTCATCGGAGACTCTCTCATTCCCTGAGACCCCTGTCTTCTGTCCTCCTAGCTCAACAGCTTTGAGCGGGAAGGAGGTGGGGGCAGCTCATATCTACAACTCAGTTCCCCGTCTATGATATTAGATATTACCATCAGCTTATCCAAAAACAGTGTTTATTTTCACTAAGAAAATAATAGTAATTCAACCCCTGTCCTGGCAGCCCCTCCTTCTCAGTGATGCAGCGCCCCATAACCCCAAGCTCCTCCAATCGCAGGACCTTTGCAGATGCTGTTCCTACTGCCTGAATGTTGTTCCCACTTGTCTTCACAGACGCCTGCTCCACCTGTGGCTTTCAGGGCAAAGGTTGCCTTCTGAGGGGAGCCCCCGGGCCACCTGTCCAGCCCCCAGCCCGCCCCCAGCCCTGTGATTCTGGGTGGTGCTGTAAGATCTGCTACCCCTGGACTGTGAGCTGCCCTGCTCCCTGTGCGCACAGTAGGAGCAGTAAGGACGAAACTAAGCAGAGACTCCACCACGGTGGGCAGCAGGAACGCAGGCCCTGGGAGCAGCCGTCTGGAGCCCCCTCCCCAAGCCCCCCAAGCCTGGGGGAGGGGGAGAAGAGGCCCCTTTAAGGGTCCAGCGCCACCCTCTTTTCTCAGCCACCCGGCACCCACCCACCTGAGCAAGGCTCAAGCAGCCCATTAAGCGATTTTTTTCCTCCACTTACAGCTACCGGCATCGACAGGGATACTCAATATCTGAGGGGCCGCTGGCCTTGGAAGAGAGATCGCAGCCGCCTCGATAAAATATTCTCTCTTGTCAGTGCCTCCCCTACCCCCGCTGAAGCTGCGTGCCTGATCCCCTGCTCTAATGAGCTCTGTTCTCTCCTCCCCAGTCGGATGAGACGCTGCCCCCTCCTCAGCCTTCCGAGCTCAGCTCAAGGGTGGGGGGAGGTGGGGAGGTGGAAGGAGGATCCCTTGCTACCTGTCCAGGTTCTGGTGGGACCATTTCCCCCAGGAAGTCCTCCCAGATCACTCGAGCCCAGGCTCCAACTCCTACAGCCCTGATCATCTCATGCTTTGAGGTGGGGGGCTGGGGTACACAGAGGGACTGGGGTCCATAGGGGGTCACACGGTAGTGTCCAGATGCCGAGATCCTCCTCTGTCCGTTCACCCAGCAGAGGGTGGGGCAGAGATAGGCTCGGGGACTCCCAGCCTTGTGGGGCCAGGGCTGAGCCCATGCGAGGGGCCGGGCAGGATCGAGCAAGGGCACAGAAGCCGTAGGGCTGGGGAGGGACGAGACTGCATGCAGGGCTGGAGTGAGCCCCTCGGGAGGCAGTGGTGATGACCTGGACAGCAGACAGGCCCAATGACTGGACCGGGCCGTCCAGCCTGCCCAAGGATGGTGGCCATGGGGTCTGAGCCCCATGGCAAGAGGGGGATCCCCAATGGCCAGGCTGAGAGGGAAGCCCCTCCCCAGGCCCAAAGCCTCCAATTCTGGCTTCAGCACCAAGAACAGCTCCCTGCCCATCTCCGGAGCTCTGGAGGGGTCCCCATTAGTCAGGGCATCCACAACAGGACCCTCCACTAGATGTCCCCTAGATAGACCCCACTGCTTCCTGGAGGGTCCGTAGGGGCCTCCTGGGACCTCCTTGGGCCTCAGTGTTCTCACTAAAGTCAAAACGATGCCTTGTCCTCAGGAGGTGGGGAGGATGGGGACGGCAGAGGTCAACTCTGTTTGTAAACTGAGTTCCTGCCACGGGCCACGATTTTCCTCAGCATCTAGAGCTCTGCAAAGTCTGCACACAGAAGGGGCTCGGGGTGAGTGTTGGCTGAATGAATGAGTACATGAATATTTCTAAAATTTCAAATTAGATCCCAACCCCTTGTTGTACAAGGGGAAACTGAGACTGGAGAAGAATGTGGCCAGATTCCAGCATCTTCTCTCCAGGCCTGAGGGCCTCTTGGGCAGGGGGAGGCGGGGAGGGGAGAAGGCCTCTGGTGGTGGGGGGTGGGAGCACTGTCACCCACAATTGTACAAATACTGATCCACTATGTGGGGCGATGCCACGGTCCCAGAGGCCCAACTCTGGCCAGACTCTCAGGAAGCCCCCAGGCTAGGGGGTCCCTGGAGGGGAATGAAGGTGCTGGGGCTGGGGGTGGGGAAGGGCAGCAAGGGCTCTATCTGGGAGGGGAGGGGAAGGTGTACAGAGCAGAGGGCATTGGAGCTGGGCTCTGCAGGTTGAGTAAGAGATTCCTGGGGCAAGCAGAGGGACAAGGGAACAGCAGAAGCACGGGCAGGGAGATGGAAGAACATGGCCCACTTGGGAAGAGCTGGGAGGGCTCCCCACTCCAGGGGAGGATGGGGGTGGATGGAGGGTCAGGCTTGCAGCTGGAGGCCTGCTGGGGGCTCAGCCACGAGGACGAGGACGAGGAGCGGGTGGGAGTAGGCTGGGGGGAGGGCTGCACAGACGGACCCAGGCACTCAATGGGGGAAGACCAAAGCCTCACCCTCCCGCCATTCACCAGACATCAAACCCAGCCTCTCCCCCTTCCAGGATATTAATTTTTCAGAGAAGAAAATGCTTTTTGTATTTTTTCCAGGCAAAATATTGATAATGGGCTTAATGTGCCTTTCCTGCTTTTGTGTGTTGAGAGGGCTTTTCCATCCTGGTTGCTGCAGAAGCCGCACACCCCACCCCCGCCTCAGCCCCCATCGGCAGACCCTCACTTGGCTGCCCCAGTGTCTGCAGAGAGTGGGGGGGTGGATGGCTGCTGAGCGGGTTGGCGCAGCCCCCTCCCTCCTCGAGCCCCCCACCTCCGCCTCCACAAAGCCAGACACTCGCCGCCCCACGGTGGGTCGATGCGCCCTGCCAGGGGAGCTGGTGTTTCTGGCGGCTGCAGGCTGAGATACATTTCAAGTTGTTTGAAATTTGCCTTCCTTTCTCTCATGGCACTTGAGAAGCAGGAAGGTAGGGAGGTCCATCCATCAACCCACCCACCCATCCATCCATCCCTCCATCCATCCATCCACTCATTGTACATCACCCAGTGACTATGCACCTACTTCATACCAGGTCGGGTGCTGGGTGTTGGGGCTGCAACCACCGCTTGGGCAGACCTGAACCCCTGCCCCCTTGGAGTTCAGTCTGGTGTGAGAGAAGGGTGCTAAGCAAAACACTCCAGGAAAAAAAAAATATATATCACCACAAATCGTAACAAGACCCTTGTAGGAGAGACACAGAAGTGTGAGATCATAAAACAGTGAGGGGCTGACTGAGTATGGGAGCCAGAGGGCTTCCCTGAGGTGGTGACAGCAAATGGGACCTGGAGGACCAGAAAGAGTGGTCTCTGCAAAGAGGGACAGTGAGGAGCTCAGCATTCCTCTGGAGGGAGCAGCCTGTGCAAATGTCCTGAGGCATGAAATAGTAGAATCTGCTCTCTCAGTGGTTCTCAAATGTAAGTACGCAGCAGGATCCCCTGGAAGGCTCACTAAAGGCCAGACAGCCAGTCCCCCATGTCTGGAGATACCCCACATGTAGGGGCACTAATTCAGGAGGTGGGGCTCTCAGTCTGAGAGCTACTGCACCAGGGGAAGCCAGCAAATAGCTTGCTGAGATGCAGACATGAGCCAAACCTCCAGGGGTGGGCAGCGGGGGCACTGGGGCCAGAAGACCCCCAGCCCCCACTTACTCTCTGTGTGCTCTGGGAGGGCTCACTCAAACCTCCAGACCTCAGTCTGTCCATCTGGAAAATGAGCATGATAAGCATCCCAGCTTCCTGCAACTGGAGAAAGGATGAGCCAAGAAGACCCAGGTCAAAAGCTTGGTGCAGAGCCTGGCACACAGTAGGTGCTCGGTAAATGTAAGTGCCAATGAATATCTGTGTGATCGATTAAGGAGCAGGAGACCTTCACTGAGCCGGTGGCAGATCAAAATGCAAGCAAGAGCATGTCCCCATGTATTCATTAGTTACTGCTGAGTAATAAACACGCAAGTCTCCCAGCTTCAAGCGACACACTTCTATTACGTTTCAGTTTCTGGGCGTCGGTGGTCTGGGCGTGGCTTAACTGGGTCCCCTGCTCTGTCCACAGGCAACAGTCGAGGTGCCAGCCCAGCTGAAATCCTTCCTAGATTTCCAGGTCCTTTTCCAAGCTCACATCGTCATTGGCAGAATTCAAGTCCTGTGGTTGTAGGATTGACGTCCCCCGTTCTCTTTCCGGCTGTTGTCTGGGAGCAGGGTGCTCGCAGTCACGGGAACACGTCAGCCGACTCCCAACATGTGGTTTCCTCCAGACCCCTGATAACATGGCAGCTTGCATCCTACTCACCACCCAGGGCCATGGCCATGCCTTCTGATGGCTACAAAAGTATGAATGGCCATAGATATGTACATACTTGCAAGTGTTTCTCTTTTTGCATTCCCTGCGGGGGAGCTCAGAGCCAACACTGTGGCCCAGCTGTGGCAAGGGTTCAGCACCACCTGATGCAGGTTTAGTGGACTAACTTGCCTTCCAGCTACAGCTTCTCTCCACTTCACTTCTCATTTGTTTCTCGGGCTGCCCTGCCTCTCTGCAACCCCTCTGCCTCAACCTTCTGGACCCCAAGCAGACCGAGAAGGACAGCATTTGAACACTGTACCTCCCTGGTGCGGACAGGGCGACACTGCCCAGAGCAGTTGTGAGAACTGGCCCAAGAACCCAGCAAAGAAAAAGATTAGAGAATCAGGACAGAAGCTGGGCTCAGTTTCAGACGATCAGCTTTTGAGAGCTTGGGCTAAGGGCATCGCACACCTTCAATTAAAACACACACGGAGACAAAGCGACCTCTGAGCAGGTTGCATCAACCAGCAGAAGACCACACGGCAGCGACCTCCTCCTCCCCCGATCCTGAACCCAGAGCTGGGATGTGGGCTGCCCTCGGCATAAATAATCATCCACAAATGTGCGTCCACCCACACATCGATCTGCGGCCAGGACAGTAATGCTGCTTCAGGGAAACTCAGTCGCCCGAGCTGCGTGAAATCCACACCCCAGGCTGGCCCGGGACCCCTCCAGCCATTGAACCAGGGCCCAGCTTGGCCCAGCAGCCCTCCTGAGCCCCCCGGGGGAAGGTGGGGGCCATGGCGTGTGCTTTCTTATGCTGCATGTTTAGCTGTCATCCTGAACTGGACAGGCCCTGACCCAACCCTCCAGGTACAATAGAGCGGACTTCCCGGGCACAGGCCCCTGCCGGACACCAGGGCACCGCGAACCCTCTTTGTGCCTTCTCCAGGGACTCCCAGGCTGGAGAGAGAAACAACAGGCCCCCGGGAGGGGAGCCCGCGGTGCTGGGAGCAGAGGAGATCTTACAGGACAGGGTGGGATCAGCGCAGGGCCCTCTTGAGGTGCTGTCCTCAGACTCCCCAACCCCCCCATCTGAGCCATCCTCTTTCCTGAGCTGCCTCTTTCTGGCCAAGCCCACCCTTCCAAACCCAGCCCCGAGTTTGCATTAGAAGGATGGTTAATGTGGGTGAGCACATACCACACACCAGGGCCTTGTCCATGCCCCTAACTTGTGTCAGTTCACAAGAGTTCAACGTGAAATCCCCATTTCTGGATGGAGAAACTGAGGCACAACACAGCGGGTGCGTCACTCAGCGTCCGTCAGCGGGGCCCGAGTCCACACCCCACTTCTGTAATTGTCAAGGAAGCCAGAGAGCTAACGCGTAAAATGCGAATGATCGCCCTGGCTTTGCCCACTGGACAGGCTGGTGAGGGGGGTGCTAGACTGAGGTGGACAGATTCTCTGATGATGCCCAGGGATGCAGCAACGCCCGGGATGCTTGTCTCTGCCTGGCTTTTCCCCATTCACTCTCCCTCACAGCCCCCTCACTTCCACCCCACTGAGAGGAGTCAGAAGATGGGGGGGTTGCACAGAAGCAAACCAGGGACCCCAGAGCAAACCCATGAAGCCCAGGCTGCTTAACCCAAGGCCGCTGTGGGCCCTCGTGCTGCCTGCCGGAACCTCCCATGCGGTGGGGGCACGTACTGACCCGCTCCGAGGGTCCCCACGGGCAGTGGCTTGAAGCTGCACAGCCTGGAGGGACAGGGAGGAGCCCCCCCACCTGCCCCCCCACCATACCCTCTTCCCCTCCCCCCTCCCAGGCCCCGCTGAAATCCCAGGCTCTGGCCCTGGTCCTTTGGGTCCCCTGCCCTCACTGCCCACCTGGTTTCGCTCACTCCGTCTGGGGCAAGGACACAGCTCGGTGGCTGCACCAGTCACAAGCATTTTCTGAGTCTCTCCCACTTGCACTCAAGTTTGCACCGTGTGTGTGGTTTTTTTTTTTTTTAATATTTTATTTATTTATTTGAGAGAGAGAATGAGAGACAGGGAGCACGAGAGGAATGAGGGTCAGAGGGAGAAGCAGACCCCCCGCTGAGCAGGGAGCCCAATGTGGGACTCGATCCTGGGACTCCAGGATCATGACCTGAGCTGAAGGCAGTCGCTTACCCAACTGAGCCACCCAGGCACCCCGTGTGTGTGGTTTATGTCCATTTCACAGCTAAGCAAACTGAGCCCCTGGAAGGGGCACACATGATGTGTGCAAGGGGGCGCTGCACTGGGAACCCACAACTTGCCCTTGATCATGCAGGGGCGAAGCCTGTGGCAGCAAAAAGGCCCTCGGCGATGTTCCCCTTCATCCCTGGGCAACAAGGCACCCACAGGAGGATGGCACCCCAGAGGTTAGGGGTCAGGTGCCCTACAAAACAGCCAAGGTGGGACTCAGTCTCCCCACGCAGGAAATGGGCGAGTGGAGGAAGCCACCCTTCGGGGGTTGAAACACCTACAGCACCACTTAGCGGGGGGGCTCTGCCAACGCACATCCGCCTGCACCCCACCTTTCTTTCTGCATCTGGGATCTGAAGGTCTTTGATTTTCCCAGGCAGCTGAGAGGCACCTGCTCTGGGAGGTTTTCTCACCTGGAAAACAAGCAAGGGGTCAACCAGATGACCCTCAGCCCTTCCCAACCCCTCCTGTCCCTGCAGGTGCTGTGACCCCTCCGATCAGGGGGCCCTTCTGATGGACCTATGCCAGAAGGATGTCCCCAATTTCTCACTCTGGTGCCTTACTCCCCCCCACCGTCTCTCCCCTCCAGGCAGGGGTGAGGGGAGGTAGGGGCTGGAGGAAGTTCTGCTCTCTGCCAAGTCCCAGGAGAGGCTTCTGAGAGGGGCCTGTCTTCTTGCCTCTGATGCACAGGGAGTTCAATAATAAGAGAAATGTAGTGTTGTGTTTGTGTTTTTTAAAAGTGAGGGGGAGAGAGAGAGGGAAGCCCCCAGTTCCTACCAGCCAAAGTGCAGGATTTATTATGGAGGCGATTACAGATGGAAGCCGTGGGGACTGCTCCGAGGGGCCTGGGTGCTCGTTAGGGAGGTGGGCTAACCCACAGTTACAGCTGTTAGCAGCGGAGGGGAGGAAGGGAGGGGGAGGGAGAAGGAGGGAGGAGGCCAGAGAGGAAGAGAGAGTGGGGGAGGGGAGGAGCCAGGGAGGTGGACAAGAGGAGCATCAAGACTCCTCTTCCTTACCAGCGGGAGAAACTGAGGCCGCCCTCGGCCCCTCCAGACCTCACGGCTCTGCTTCTCTGCCGCCTGGGGCTCCCCCAAGTGTCAGGCCCCAGCGTTCGTGGTGGGGGTGGCCATGACTTTTCCAGGAGGAGCCCGGTTGACCCCTCCCTCCCTGGGTCCCTTTCCTGTTTCACTGGCTGGTGGGTGGCATGGGAGGCTCCAGGAGCGCCGCAGGACCCCCCCCCCCCCCCCCCGCCACCTTCATCCAGGCTGTGAGCAGCCCAGCACTGGAGGAGGGGACCCCTGCAAGTGTGGGCGGGCTCTCTCTTCTGGTCTCTTCCCATTGCTTCCCACAAATGTGGGGGGGCATGGGTTCCCTGGGATTGTCCAAAGGACCCCGTCAGAGGAATGTTCTGTGTAGCTGAAACCCATGCTGCAATGCACAAGGTCAGCTGGGACAGCCCGTTAGGGCTCAGAGCCAGGCCAGCCAGTCCTGCAGACCTGGGACTGGTTCCTGGCTGGGGGCCTCGGCCAGATCCTAGAAACTCCCTGCACCTGTTTCCTCCTCTGGAAAATGGGTATAATTAGAGTGGCTGCCTCAGAGTCCCACCTCCCCCAGCTTGCAGAAGGCACAATGGGGAGGGGGCAGGCAGCTGACCTGGGGCTCTGCTGGGTGCATTACCCCCCTGGGGAAATCTGGGACCGCCCCCCTCACCTCCTGGGCAGGAAGGAGTGAGGTAGCTCTGGGTTGAAGGGAGAACAGTCTCCTCCCCTCAGCAGGAGGAACCTACCAGGCTCAGGAGTAAATAGCTCTGCCTCCCCCACACCCACTGATATGGGGTCGGGTTCATTCTCTCCCCGCCCGCATCTATCGTGAGCTCCATTTGTGCAGACTGAGTCTGGAAGGAGTTGTTCTCAAGGCTGCCTGGCCCCCCTCCTGCCTGGCCTCCCCAGCTGACATTTAAGGCTTGGCTCTGACACCATCCCCCCTCTGCTCCCCGCTTTATCTCATTGACTCATTCAACAAATATTTCCTTAATGAAGGCCTGTGAGGAACCTGGGGACTGGTAAGGCCAACCTCCCAGCCCCAGCCCCAGCCCCTTCTGCCCCAGATCCTAAGGGGTCTTTCAGACCTTGACTCACCTACCTGATGGAACTCCTACACATCCCACAAAACTCAGCATCAAGGTCCTCTGCTGGGAAGGCTGTTGCCCTCGCCCCAGTCCTTACTCAGAAGGAAGGACGACTCTGTAGTCTGTCCCCCTCCCCAAGCCCAGAAGCTACACCGGGAGGGTGGGGAGAGACCTCAGCTCTGGGGTGGGGGCTCAACTGAGAGATTTGTTCAAATCCAGTGACTGGCCCAGCTCCCTGCCTCCAGCTTGGACTTGTAGGTTCTGCCTGGTGGGCGAGCACCCGGGGCCCCAGTCTCAACTTCCCAGTGTCCCTCCGAGAGGGCCCCGCCCCACACCCAGGGAGGCAGCAAGGGGGTGGGGGGCCGCCAGCCCTTGGGGCTGGTGGTGCTGAGTCTCTGCCTCCCCCTACTTCCTGGCCAAGGGGAAAGCGTGCCATGTGTTCAGATAAATGGCAAGTTAATGGGGCGCCAGGTCAGGGCGAGGCTCTGCAGCCGGATGCCGACCCGGGTTACCTGGGGCGGAGGCCCCCCCGGATCCTCCCCGAGCAGGAGGGGCATCGTCCTCACTCCCGACTGGGTCCTCCGTCTCCGCGTCTGGAAGGTGGGCGCTCTCCCAGGCCTGTCCTCCCAGCCTCCGTGTGGCGACCCGTACGGAGGGTGGGTGTCTGTGGCCACATGCTCCGGGTGTCGAAGCCAGCATGCTGCGGCTCTGGGCCAAGGCGGCTCCTGAAAGCGCCCCGAGGGCCGTCCGGATGCAGCCCGGCCCGGGGCCCCCAGCCCAGAGCCTCCGCAAACCCACCCGCCAGGCCCCGCGCGAACCCGGCTCCGGGATCCGCATGCCCCTTTCTGCAAGGCAGAGAGCATTGTGGATTAAAGATATATATTTACATTTTTAATTGTTGAAGGAACCTCCCTTCCGGGAAGGACCAGAGGGCGCTCGGGGCTGCGATGGGGCGGGGGTCTCGCTCAGCCGCCGAAGGCCGGAGCTTGGCGGCGGGGGTGGCTCTTGGGCCGCTCTGGAGCCGCCGCCTGACGCGGGTTTCGTTGTGCCGGGGGAAGTCCTCCGCCGGCAGCGCCCGGGCCCCAAGCGGTCAGCGGAGCCTGGCGGTGGGGCGTCCTCCAGCTCCCCAGCCCGCCTCGCCCCCGACCCATCCTCCAGAAGACCGCAACCCGCGTCCTGCGGGCCTGGCCTCAGTTTCCCCGACTGCTCACTGCTGGGCAGACTCGTAGTCTCCTCACTAGCTCATGAAGGAGGAGGGGTGATCTCGACAAAGCCGAGAGAAGAGGGGTCGGGGCCTGACGTAGGGGGGCGCATTCGTGTCCCCGGCCCCCTCTGGCTAAGCCTCCAACTGGCCCTCACCCTTTTTACAACCGGGTAGTCCCAGGCTCGGCCCCCGGCCCGGCTCCGGACCTGCGCCCCGCTGGCGGCGCGCAGAGGAAGCGAAAGCAGGTGGAGGAGGAGGGAGAGGAGCGAGCAGACCTTGGGCGCCCTGGGATCCCTCAGCCCCTGCGGGTCACTCTCCAGATGGGGAAACTGAGGCGGAGACGGCGGTCCGGGAGCCCGGCGGCTCCTCCCCGGCCCGGCCTCGACCGCCCACCCCAGAGTATAGTGGTGGTGGTGGGGTGGGGGAAATTCTCTCCTCTGTGTCTTTGTAACTCCCGGCCGCCGGAGGCCGGGCTGCCAGGGGAGGGGACGAGGACCCCGGGCCCCAGGGACACACACACACACCCGCGCCCCGCGAATGCCCAGCCCCGGTGCCCCCGCGCAAATAAGAGTCGTGTTTGCCGAGAGCGCGGCGGGCGGCGCGGCCCGGGAGCGATGAGGCTTCGATGGAGCCGCGCGCTGCGGCGGGGGCAACGGAGCCCGGGCGGGCGCGGGGATCGATCGAGCGCAGCTGTCGCCGACACGCCCGCGGGAGCATCCACCCCGCGGGCCAGCGCCCCCGGGCGCCGCCGACCGCGAGCGAGAAGCTCGGGACGTCCAGCCCGCCAGGGGCGAAGCCCCAACGTCGTGGCGCCCCAGGTCCGGCCCTCGGAATGTCCCCGCGCCCAGTGTCCGAAAGTGGAACCTCCGCGCGCCGCGCGCGCAGCCCCGCCAGGATCCCCGGCAGGCCTGAAAAGCCTGTCACCCTCCCCCCAAAATCTAAATAAAGTCCTCTGACCCCGCCTGAACGAAGGGGCCCAAGTCTGGCGGGAGGATACGGCCTGCCAGGCGCGCGCCGGCCAGGATTCGGGGGCGTCCGCAGGTTGGGGGACTGGAACTGGGGGCCGGAGCGGATGTCAGGCTCGGGCGGGGCTGGAGGGGGGTTATTCATCGCCACTATTTATTAAAACCTTGCTCTAATAAACACAGGGGTGCGCAGCGGCCGGCGACTTCCATTTCTGTGGGGACACACGGCATCACAAAAGCAGCCTCGGACCGTGGAGGGACCTCGGGGAGGCCCGGAAAGGGACAACCTTGGGTATATTCCCCTCCTATTTTTAGCTGCCATGCGGAGCCAGAACCAGGGGAGAGGAGATGGACGACACTTGATTACAGGAGAGTTTCCAGCTTGGGAGGGTGGTGTAGTTGAAGCCGCAGGGGCTGCTGGGCTCCCCGAGTGGGGAAGAGGTCCGAGCTGAGCACAGAGAGGGTGGGCATCGGTCGGGGGCAGCCCAGCACGCGCAGACGCGGGGTCTCAGGGTGGATCTCCAATTTTTCTGCGGGGGGATACTGAAGCCGGAGAGCTTCCGCGACGTGGCCAAGGTCCCGGTGGAGCGAGGATGGGGGTCTCGCTGCCCCCATCCAGCCCACCCCTCCCCCGCCCGCAATTTGCCTAATGACCCAAGATCGATCAGGGCCTGAGCCACCCGCCTGCCCCGTAGCCGGCTCAATTCTATTTTACTAATTACTAAAAGGCCGCTGGTGGGGGAAGCCGGTTCAGGGGTTCCAGGGGGCCTCCCTCCCTCCATCCAGGGGGACTCCTCCCCGGATGCCCGCAAATTTTTGTTCAATCTCCCCGTAGGAGCGCAGATTCTGTGGGGAGCGAGATCCCTGTTCCCCGAGGGAGTCCAAGTCCAGGCCAGCGTGAAGGAGGCGGGGGCTGCTTGCCTGGGCCGACGGCCCTGCCCCTGCCGAGTCCAGGCGCTCGGGGTGTCCGGAGGCCGCAGAGCGGAGGGGCCTCAGTCTCCAAGCCACTAGCTGGAGTCTTTTCTTTCAAAATGGACGCTTTCTTCGTTAGAAAAGCCACACATGCTTGTTATAAAAATGAAGTGATAATCGAGCCAGAGAAAATATATAAAGAAGGAAGCAAAAGGCTGCATGATCGGGAACCCCATGGCATACTCCTGGGTGGACATTTGGGGGTACTTCCTTCCACCTTTGTTTTCCCACCCTGAGTCCTCCGCCTGCCTGATCTGCACTTCTTGGGCCTGGGATGTGATCATTTTATGGAGGCTGATTGATTTTTAGATCCCACGATTATTTTTAATTACCTGTGATTGTTGGAGGGTAGGACTGGGGGGCTCCGGCTGGGGCTCAGCACTGTCAAACCCACCTCCTAGGCTCCATCTGCATGGGAGAGGGGGATATTCAGTTGTCTGGACCTGCCCCTCTCCCCTCTCTGTCTTCCCACCTGGAAGATGGGTGTGATAATATATAACCTGGAATTACATAGAAACCCTGGAATGGAAAAGCCCATGGACCTGGACCTGGGGGAGTGTTAGCACTCACACAGCTCCTCGGAACCAAGGGCAACAAGCCATGGCACTCTCCACCTTGGGCCCAAGGCACTTGGAAAATGGTGGCTTGACTCCCCCTCAGGGCTGGGTGAGGAGAGAGTGTGTGCCTGGTAAACAGTAGGTGGCTACTAAATGCTGAGTCCTAAGCACAAAACACTGACCGGGGTCCCCTTTAACCCCATCCGGCCCCAGGACTTGGATCAGGCCGTTCCACTGTCTGATCCCTCCAAGCTGGGGTTCCTGGTCATCCCAGCTCCCTTGTGCTTAAAGACAGCACCTCTCCTTCTCCCACTATGGTGGTCAGCACAGTTGTGTGTCTGGCTCAAAGCTAGGGCAGGCAGGAAAGCACTGTCCTCCGCATCGTGGAAGGGAAAACAGACACAGAAAGGGCTCTGCGCAGGGGCCAAGCTCAGTAGCAGGTCCACATCCACAGGGGAGGAGGGTGGTGTTGAAGGTGGGGGGAGGGGTGGCCAGCAGTTTGCCTGGAGCAGGAGGGATGGCTCCCTGCTAGGGTCTTCTCTCCCCTGGCAGCTTACACCCCAGGTCCTCCTGCTGAGATGGGGGTGACTGGGGGGGCGCTTAGGCAGAGGCCTCGCTAGTTTTCCCCCCAAAGGTTACCCTGTGAGGCCGATGATCTGGGGAAGGAGGAAGGGGTGGGGTTGATTTGGGGATTCCCTCCCCCACTCTGGCCTCGAGACAGGGGCACCATTGGGGTCTGGCCTGGTCACAGGGGTGCATCTTACCCCACTGGAGGGATCACAGAAGGGGATGTCTCTCTGAGTGTGGGAGGCTCCCTGTTTCCCCCAGTTCCCAGGGGTCCCTGGGCCTCAACCGTCTCCAAGTGGTGAGGAAAAGGAGCACCTTCACTTCCCCACCCAAAAGAGAAACCCTGGCGTTTGAGGCAGGGGTTTCTTAGGGAGCAGAGAGCACATGTCCTCTGCCCGCCATCTCTGGAAGAGGATGGGGGTTCTTTAAGGGTCACCGCGAAGCTGCTCCCACGCTGGGGATAGAGGAAACTAGAAGAAGGTGGAAGTGGGAGGTACCTTTGGCACCCCTGAGGACAGGTGCTCCACTGTACAGCTAGGGAAACTGAGGCCCAGGAGCCCACCCCTGGAAGCAGATCCAGACATTTGGGGCAAACAGGCCATGACCCAGCCCGAGGAGGACCTGGCTTTCAGCACCACACCCCCCAGAGAGATGGGAAGGGGGCTGTGACTCCGTGTGGAGTGCTCAGATAGGGGAAGCTGAGCTTGCAGAGGGACCTGCCTCCTGGGGTCCAGGTGCGCGCCAGTGGAGGGGGGGAACAGGTAGATGGCAGGCTCCCACCCAGCCACATTCCTCCGCATTCCCTGGAGATGCGCTGGGGGGCGTCAGGCGGGAAAGGAAGCTTCGTGACCCTCTGGGGAGAGACCCAGAAAGAGAGAGGCAGAGATGAGGGCCCCAGCCCCACCTCGGCGGCGGAGTATACCCTCGGAACCCCGCCCGTTGAGCGCGCTCACGGCTGGGCCCCCGGGGAGGGGGGCGGGGCGCGGGCGGGCGGGCGCCGAGGCAGGGGACCCCAGAAG
>NC_058403.1:213544450-213545898 GCF_002201575.2 Neomonachus schauinslandi | reverse complement strand
GGAGATCAACACCAAGGAGGTGGCGCAGCGCATCACCGCGGAGCTGAAGCGCTACAGCATCCCGCAGGCCATTTTCGCGCAGCGCATCCTGTGCCGCTCCCAGGGCACGCTCTCCGACCTGCTGCGCAACCCCAAGCCGTGGAGCAAGCTCAAGTCGGGCCGGGAGACCTTCCGCAGGATGTGGAAGTGGCTGCAGGAACCCGAGTTCCAGCGCATGTCGGCGCTGCGCCTAGCAGGTAGGAGCGCGGCGCACACCGCCGGACCCCGGGGCTCCGGATCGGGGCTCCCCAGCACCAAGCAGGGCGGCCGCGGGGCACCCCGGCCCCGCCGGCTGGCTCACAACTCCCTGGCAGGAGGCTGGAGTGTGATCTGTGCCCCTGCCCGTCTGTACTTTGGCCGAAAGGGAGAAAGGGATTGTGCCGCCTTCCCCACCCCCCCACCCTTAGCAGCCCGCCCGGCCCCTCCGGGAACGGGGAGGGGTCCCTGGTTCCTTTCACACTGTGGGGAGGATCCCCGAAGCAACCTGCAAGGTTGCTCATTGTGTGTGTGTTGGGGGGACGGGGGGAGGTGCTGTGCCCCAGACGCGCCGCTGTTGTCCGCTCCGGGAGCCACTCCTCTCCTCCCGAAAAGCCCCCGGCTGCGCTCCCAGCTCTGGGCAGAGAGCCGGGACCGTGCACCGGGCGCCCGCGCCGAGGCGGCCAGGGCCAGGTCCGCGCTCAGCCCTCGGCCCCAGCGCGCGCTTCTTTGTAGCTCGGCTTCAGCGATCAATAGCCCCCTCCCCCTCTCCGGCCGCTGGCAAAGGTCACCCGAGAACGGGCGGGGGAGGGGCAGCCCGGGGGACCCTCGCCCGCGCGGCCTGGAGGCCTTCACACCCCAGCCGGCCGCCCGCCCTGCGCGGTTGCTTCTGGCTCGGGTACGCGCACTCCTGGCGGCCTGGCTTTTCCGTTTTGTGTTTCCCTCATTTCTACCTCTGTCGGGACAGACTGGTGTCTATTTTTCGCTTGCTCTGGTTCTGCTCCTGTTCCTCATTCTTTCTGCTACTCCCCGTAGCTCTCTCCGTCTCTCTCTCTCTGGCTGACTCTCAGCCCCCGGCCCCCTGGGGACTGGACCATGCTCCCTCCCCCCCATCCCAGCTGACAACAGCTGGGTCCGCACCTGCCCCCAGCGAGGGGGCCTGGCCAGGCCCCCTTCTCCTGGGTGCCTGGGGGTGCAGGAGAGCCCCTGCCACTGTCCCACGATGGGCCTGACCAGGAGGGGGGTGTCTTTCCCTGGCCGCAGGGGGAGGGGGCTGCGGCTGCCCCAGCCGTGGGGACAATAGCTGGCTCCGTCACCGGCTCCGTCGCTGGATCGATCGCTTCTCTGCACACAGGGGCAAGTGGAGCTGGAGTGGCTGGCTCTCAAACTAGGCGCCCCTGGAGCACGGAGGCAGGGAAGGATTTGAGCCTGGA
>NC_058403.1:213532979-213544350 GCF_002201575.2 Neomonachus schauinslandi | reverse complement strand
GGGGGGGTGAGGTGGGGGGGTGGGGGAGTCTGCACTCACACATGGCCTCAGTTTCCCGCTTCTGCAGAGTGAGGCGACTAGCTGAGCCTCCTATAGGCTTCTTAGATTCTCCACTTTAGGGAACGGGAAAATAAATTTTCCTTCTTATGTGGCAGGTGACATGCTAGAAATGGTGTTAGGAACCTGGACAGGTCTCGTGTGAGGGCAAGACCTGTTCCGTCCTGCTCCCCATCCCACACGCAGTGACATGGGTGTGCTCACAGGGCCCCTCAGTCATGCCAACACACAGCCACAGCCGGTTCTGTGCGATGTAGGTGACATCAGGTAGCGCCGAAAAGCACACCCCCTACACTCTGGCCACGGCCCTCGCTCCAAGGTGTCAGACACGAAGTGGCGACCGACACGTGGCGTAACACGTGGACAACTGGACCATAGCATCCACCTTCTGCCTCCTCCCCAGCGCATGTATTTCAGGGGACATGGTGTCCGACTTGGGCGCACCCGAAAGAACACACATCACTTTCCATTTTTCTCACTGTTGCCTTAAGGAACTAAAGGGCCCATTCACGTATTCAGCCGCACATTTCAGGGTCCCCCCCCAAAGGTCGGCCAGGGCGCGTGGAACGACAGACCGCAGGCGAGGAGTCCCGGGAGCCCGGGGCGGGGCCTGCGGCTCGAGCACTTGGGGCATCGCTTCCCGCTGCCGGTAGAACTGCAAGAGGGGAAGCTAAGACCTCGTTTGCGTCCCAGCAGGGCCTCCCCGGCCTCTGTGGCTCTGGCGAGCAGTCTCACCTCCGTGCGCCTCGATTTCCCCTTTTGGAAAATGAACGTCCTAACCGCGGCCGTCTCAGGAGCACAGGGGGACAAGGAGGGGTGAGCGCAGGGGTCGGGCCTCGGGCAGGGCGCTGGGGTGCTGGGGATAACGCCTCGGGGACCGGCCGCCTGTCCTCTGGTCCTCTGGGCCGCTGCCCACAGGGTGACCCCACCGACCTGCCTGCTCCGCGCGCCCAGCCCTGGGCGCCCCCCGCAACTCGCGCGCGCTCCGGGCCACGTCTACACCACAGGGCTCGGCCTGGGAGTCAGAGGTGGCCGGCCGGCCGAGCGCGAGGGCTAATTAGGCGCCCGCCGGCTCAGAGGCCTTTAGTTCCGGTCGCTGCGCAAATGAAAAGCGGTTAAGTGGCGGCAAATCGCGGCGGTTAGGGGCAGGCAACGGGGCGCGTCCCCCTCCCAAACGTTGCGCCCCGCGCGCGCTGCCTGGAGCGCCCCCAGGGGCCCCTGGTCACCGCTCCCCGCCCCCCCAACCCCCGCGGCAGGACTCGCCGCCCCGCCCTTGCTCACCCCTCGACGGGCGCTGCGCCCCAGTCCCGCCCGCGCTCGCCTGCCTCTGGCCTCCCCGCTCGCTTCTCCCGGCGGGACCACCCGGGTGACCGCGGGCGCTGGGGCCAGGAGACAGGAGGACACACGCAGAGAGATGGACACGGAGAGGCAGAGATAGGTAGGGAGAGACAGAGTGACAAAAACATAGAGAAAGGAAAAGACAAAACCGGAGACAGAGAAACAGACAGAAGCAAAGATGGGGACAGAAAGAGAAACCAAAGCAGAAACACAGAAAGACAAAGAGAGACTGGGAAAGAGACAGAGACAGAGAAGGGAAGGCACTGAAAAGAAGAGCCAAGAGTCCCAGAGGGCAGCTGAGTGGGGTCCCCTCAGCCTGGGTCTCTCCCCACCCACCTCCCCAGCTCCCCACCTCTCTCCTTCCCACCTCTGGGGCCCAGGGGGAAAGGGATGGTGTCTTTGTTTCTCTGAAGTGCCTGAGAAATCTGGCAAGGTGGACCGCAGGGTCCACCCCACTGCCCGGTGCCTGTCTGCTCTCCGTGCCTCAGTTTACCCATCTGTAAAATGGGGGGGGTGGGAGCCAGGTTCTGGGTCTAACATTCTGAGATTCTGGGACCCGCTAGCCTGGGCAAGGCCCATCCTGCAGCCCCCTAACCCCACCGCCACTGGGGGCATCAGCTTCCCACCCCATTCCAAGGTCCTGGGAGTGTGAGGCTTGCTAGCTGCCTCCTCCTGGAAGCCTCTCTGGCTCTAGCTCAAACAGGAATTCTGGGACAGGGACTGGGGGAGGGGTGGGGGGACTCTCGGCTGGGGCGGGGTGGTCGATGAATTCGAATTACCGTCTCTAATTCATCACTGCCGCTGGTCGATAGCTTTGGCCGTCTTCAAATATTGTTTAAATTGCAACTCTGGAGGAAAAGTATTTTTTGTAACTGATCAGAAAAATATATATAATAAATATCAGATGGAGGCAATTGTCCTCCTTCTTGCCTCACTGGTGAGTCGCGTGCCCAAAACCCTGAGGGGTGGTGGAAACCAGCATGGGGAAACTGAGGCAAGGAGGGGACCATTTCTGCAACCAAGATGCATGCGGCCAGGCTGGGGTCTGGAGGGGACAGTAGAGGACAGGAAAAGGCAAACCAGCTCTTCCACCCAGGGTGAGGCAGGCACTGCCTGCCCCCAGCCTCTGCCCCCACTCTGTAGCCACCCTCCCAGACTGGGGGGGGGGGCGACAGGGGTGTCTGAGCATGAAGGGACCCAGCCCATGAGGTCCAACCAAGTCCCACTGAGAGGGCTGGCCGTGCGGCTTCTGTAAGCACCCACCCAAAGACCCCTGCAGCTCTGTAAAAACTTCACCTTGAGCGGCAAGGGGCCCTCACATCTTACAGATCCCCCTAAGACATCCCAGCAGGGGACTTGACAACCTGGGCCTCACCTGGGCTCCCTCACTGACTGGTGGGGTGAGGGGTGAGCGTCTGAGACTCAGTTTCCTCATCTGAGAAATGGACCGAATAAGATGCCACCTAGTAGGGGCTTGTGGAGGTTTTCTTATCAACCGCTCCCTATGGAGACCCTCCGTGTGCATTCACAGACCCTGCAGCCTGAGGCCACCTTGCTTAACCACTCCCCACATGCACTTCTTCTCATCTTCAGGGGGCCCCACAGCAGCCCGGGATCTGGGAGATGCACAGAGAGGGGACAGGGAGTCCGGGAGGGGTCTGGGTGGCGGGGACACACCACAGGCTCCCACAGAGATGCATGGGGTGAGGGAGACCAGGTCTGGAATTGTGTGTGCCACAGCCCTGTGAGCTCTGCAACATGCCCAGGGCGACCCTGGGTCGCCCCTCCCCAAACCAGGCCCTCCTTCCAAGCCACAAGACCTGGATGGGACAGACCCAGGACCCTGCCCAGGTTCAGTGATTCTGTGCTCCTGCCATGTAGACAGGGAGGCAGAGGGGAGGGGCAGACTCTGAGATGGGGAGGGGGCTGTCTGGGGTGCTGGAAGCCCTCCCCCGTCTCCTTGGCTTAGCCACCAGGAATGAGAGATGGAATCATCTGGAATGACCACTGAAGCTGGATGTGATTCTTGTGCCCACTTTACAGACCAGCAAGCTGAGGCCAAGAGAAAGGAAAGCAATTGCCAAAGCCCCACACACGGTGTGAGATGGAGCCCGTTCCAGCAGGAGGGAGAACAGACTCAGCTTCCCCAGCAGCAAACAGGGCACTGCAGCCCCTGCTCGGCTGAGTCTGGAGGGTTTCAGCAGGGCTTGAGCTGCCCAGGTTTCCACCTCCTGCAAATAGGGGGACATGCCAGGCAGGTGGTCCATTGGGGACAAAGGCTGGAAGAGGCTTCAGGGGACTGAGGCCAAGGACAGGAGGATGTCTCTCAAGGTTACGGCAAGTTCCAGTTTAGAAGCAGCTTGGATGACCCTCAGGCAGGTGAACAGTGGGGGCTGGGCTCCTCTGAGGGTGACAGGAACATGGGCCCACGTGAGCCCCCCAGGGAGGCCGTGTGGGGACCAGGTCCCAGCTTCCTCCCATCCAACTCAGAGCCACCAACATCCCTGCCTCTGCTTTTCCTGGCCAACCACCCCCTTACTGAAGCTGGCCCTCAGGTAATCCTGAGCTCAGCATTGCATTTCCAGCCCTCCCTGAGCCCCAAGCCCAATAACCCCTTCCCGTCTGCGAGACAGGGACAGTCACCCCCACATCACAGTTAAGCACATAAATGGGTCTGCACAGTGAGGGGCTGAAGCTGGTTTTCCACTCCTTTATTCCGAAGTCCCCCTTGGCCTAACATCTCAGAACTGGGCACTCTCCTCCCTACCGTCTCTCCCATGCCTGTGCTGCTTCTCTATCAGCCATCACCACTCTAGTCTGAGTGACCCACCTCTGGTGCTGCCTCCCTCTCCTTCTCCTCCTCACTGGGCTCTGGGTTCCACTCCGATTCCTGGTGCCCTCTCCAGGGCATCATAAGAAGGGGCTTCTTACGGTCACTTTGGAGCTCATCACACCTCCGCTTAGCATCCTGCCACATAGCCCCCCATAGACCCTAAGATGTAGAGGAAACTCCCTGCCCACAGCCTGCAGATGCCCTAACTTCTGGCTGGTGGGCACTTAAGGACAAAGGACAGGAGGTGGGGAAGCCCCAGAGTAGCTGTAAGGAGGGATGCTGGGCCCCTGCGGCTGGCCTGCGTCTTTGTATGTAGCAGCAAGCCCAGCTTAACCAGGGGAGCTCAAGCTGGTTTGAATCAAGTTTTTAATTAAATATGGCCCTTGATCAATAAGGAAGGCAGCGCTAGTGGGGGAGGGGAGAGGCTAGGCCAGGAGCCAGGGGTTGTCTGGGAGACCCACGGGACCTTGGGTAGTGCGGGGCACCTGCGACCTCAGTTTCCCCCCTGCCAAGTAGGTGTAGGGGTCGGTGCGCTTAGGAACCAAACCGTTCTTCCTGTGGACTCTTGCCTCCTGGGTAGATGTGGGGAGGGGGGTCCTTTAGACCCAACAAGTCATAGATCCGCAGCAGATGGAAACAGGGACAAGGAGATGCACGCATGAGGGGCGCAGACTGCGGAAGGGACGTGCAAGGGTCGCAAACGTAGGTGAGCACGGGGACGCAAGTGGAGATGTTCTCGGGAGGCACGTGTGGACGCACACATTTGCACTGGGACAAACGGGGGCGCAGACTCTGGCTCAGGAACCCCATCCGTCTTCTTGCTCAGATCTGGATCTGGCGTATTCAAGGCGGCATGCCGGGCGGGACCGCGGGAGGAATCCCCTTCTCTCTCCCGAGACCTGTGCTGGCGACTGGGTGGGTCATCCATGCGCCCTCAGCTGGGCTTGCTGGAACACCTGTCTCTCGCGCATCTAGACAGTTACTGACCAACTCTACTCTCTAGTGCTTGGGGGTTGAGAAAGGGTCGCATCCAACTACAGTAATGGGGGAGGGTGAATGCGGGGACAGCAGGGGTCCGCCCTTCTCCAAATGTCAAGCGCACCCGCGCGCGGGTGTTGGGGGAGACGTCAGTGCCTCAATTTCCCCCACCAGGCGAACGCCGCCCCGCATTGCCGGGGAGGCCAGCCGCGGAGATGTGCCGCATTCCGCACCTCTGTCCTCTGCGGGCGTGCGGATCCCCTAAACCCGAAAGGAGCCAGCAGTGCACTCGCCGTCCGCAGCCTGGCGGGACGTGAGGAGACCCCAGACCCCTGTACGACACACACGCTAGGGCGGCGGCGGCCGGGGAGCCCTGCGTTGTGCGCTCCGGGCGTCGTGGGCGCAGCGCGGGGAGCGCGGACCACTGAGCGCGGACTCCCCGGGACTGGGGCGGGAGCGCCCAGGGAAAGCCTGGGGGGTGGGTGGGAAGGATGACGTCTGAGGCCTGTGACCGTGGACTCCGTTGCTTGCCCCTGCGTCCCTCTGTTTCCCCAAATGGAGACTACAGTCCCCAGCCCAGTGGGAGCGCAGGAATTGGATAAAGAAACAGGCTCCAGAAGCAGTCGGAGCCACGACAAAGCCACTGCTCTCTCCCTCCGCCCGCCTCCTTAAACAACGCTGTATTATTATTTTCAATGGTGGACACATTCGCCTGGTTCCAAATTTATGTGGAACAAGACTGCGTCCTCCATGACCCTCCTTCCTGCAACCCAGTTTCTATTTGTCCTTCTACAGAGAGGCTGCTCCTAACCCGGCAGCTACAAGTGCTCATTCTTCTATTTTCCTTTTCCTCTGTTCAAAACAATGTGGTGGAAAGTCGGTTCTGTTTTGCTTCCTTCTCCATGACACCCAGAACATTCCACATCAGGAAAGAGAGTGCCTCCAGGATCATTTTTGCGGTCTACGTCCTATTCTCGTGGGCCATTTCCCTCTTTTGCTGGCCACCTCCTAGCCAGAGGACAGTCAGGCTGTTCCAGACGGTTCGCCGCGGTCGGCCCTTCTCCCCACCTGGCCACACCGGGCGCGGGGCACCGTGTTCTGTGAGTTGCTGTGTTGATTTGTTGCCTAATCACTAAAGTGCTGGGTCACGCCCCCCTTTCTGGGTTGGCCTCTCTGTTCTTTTTTCTTATCACTGGTTCCTTTCCGGTCATCTTTTTCAAATCCATTTCCAACTGCTGGCCACTGTGATTTCTTAATAGGTTTTTAAAAATAAACACTGTGTGCAGGTTGGGGATGGATGTATTGGGCAACGACTCAGTTTGCCCCTGTGGGAGGGTGTCTGAATGGGGGGGGGGGAGTCTCCACGGCTCACAGTCTAAGTGTGAGCTGCCCCTAGATACCCCAGTTCCCCAGCCCCAGGCACTGCAACTTCCAGATGGAGCCCCGGAGGGGCACCCCAAATCCCTGAGGAAACACGCATTTCCCTGATAAGTCTTTGGAAGGCTCAGAACTAATTTGAGGAGCAATAGAGAGAGGAGGAGGTGAGGCCTCCCCCGAAGGCCAGGCGCTGGCTGGAGGAACGAGGTGCCAGGGCAATTGGGGGAGGGGAAGGAGAGGAAGGGGCAGCGAGTGGACAGGGGACAGGCCGTGAAGACAGATGAGGAGGGGCTGCTGAGGCCGCTGAGGGTCCTTGCCTGAGGGCAGGGGCCTGGCTCTGCACCTGGCTCCTTGGAGATGACTCTGAGCGCCATCATAGGAACCCCTTTCAGGCTCCCCCAGGGGTGCAGGATATAGATAAAGAGGGTCAGTGTATGGACTCCAGGCCCCTTTTAGTGACTCGCTGTGTGACCTTGGGCAAGTCATCCACCATCTCTGGACTGGGGAGGCCACAGGGGAGGCTCAGGGCAGCTCAGTCCAGTGGGGACAAGCCATTAGGGTGGGGGCATCAGTGTTCCCCACATCTCGGTCTGGGCAGCTGGTGGCTGGGGCCAGACGCGTCGCCAAGGAAACCGGTCATCATCCCAGCCGGAGACCAGGCTCCGTATTGAATTGTCTGCTCCTGGAAGCCTAAGCTGAGCACAGGAGGTGGCCGGAGGGGAGGGGACAGCCACTCCCGCTCCTGCTCCCACACCCCCCATCCTGTGGCCAGGTGGACAGGCGCTCGGTGCAGGGGTGCAGGGGTGCAGGGGAAAGGGCACACAGAGCGGCCTAGTTGTTGCCCTGGGCACGGCACAGACTGAAGGACAGGTGCCCCCATTGCTGAATTCTGGCACCAGAGTCCAGCTCTTGTCTTTCCCTGTCAAACCCAGCCCTCCTGCTGCCGGTCTGGCTCATTCTTCTTGTCCTCAGGGCTTCACTAGACCACTAGACCCCCCCTCCCATCTAAGACCCGGGCTAGGTGCCCAGGCCCACCTGCATACCTAGCTCTGTCCCCACCTGGAGGCCTCCTAGAACCCAGCTGGGCTCACATCTCCCCCCTCACAGCCCCCACTCATATGCCACCTCCACCCCTCCCTGCTCTGAGCCAGGCAGCCAGCGCCCTGTTTTGGAACCAAGTCAGCCCTGGCTTTCCACTTATCCGTGGGATTACTGGAGTGACATGTCTTAGGCATCAGACTGTGGCTGTGTGAAGGGAGGTTGTCCTGCTCCCAGCTGTCCCCAGCACCTGGCACCCAGTAGGTGCTAGATAAATGTATGAAGCAAGTGAGGAAGAAAGGAATGGGTCCAGGGTCCCGCTGCGGCACTCATTCAGATCCTCATGCCCCCTGCACAACAGGACCTCTCCCTCCCGCTGACAGACAGGGACATCAGGATCAGGATCACGGGGTCGCTGTGTTTGCCTGATAAACCAGTGTGCCCAGAGTGTGTGTTCAAGGCCCCTGAGCCCATGGAGCCAAGGCCCCGTGTCTCCACTAACGGGGACTGGTGAAGGCGTGGGTGGGCAGCCCGGGAGCAGGCAGGTAGACAGGAGCCATCCTGAGGGTCTAGATGGTCCCTGGGCTGCCTCCCACCCACTCAGACACTGAGCTGCCCTGGGGGTGCCACACACATCTGCTGCCACCCAGGCTCGGCACATCACACCTCCAGTTTTTCACGCTGCTTCCGCCTAATATTCACCTGTCATGCAGATGTCTGCTGGCCCCTGGGTCTTCCTCCACCACCTGGTGACCCAGCCACACCCTCTGGGCTCTCCCCTCCAGCACCCCTCCACATACCATGCCACTGCCCACATTCCAGCCCGTCGAGTGGACGACTCTTGCTAGGGTCATAGGATGTCCCGGTTACGCACCCCTGTGGTTTATGTATGGACGCCCCCCAACTGCAGCAAAGCCCACTACATGTGCCAAGAGCCCATGCACAGTGCCGCAACCACACATAGCCCTCCACCTCGCCAGGCATTTGTGGCAGCCCCCATATGGACACTGACCAGACAGATGCCTGCCTGGTCAGCCCACTGGAGTCCAGGGATGGCCCAGGACAGGCACAGCAGGGCAGTCCTCCCCACCAATCACCCACTGCTGTCTGGTTACATGGCCCAGACCACAGTGGACCTCTGGAGGAGGGGATGGGAGGAGGAAAGGGAAGGGGAGGAGGGAGAGAGGGAGGAGGGAGAGGGGAAGGGAGGAGGGGGAGCAGGGAAGGGGAGGGGGGGAGAAGGGAGACAGGAGGGGGGAGGGATGGGAGGATGTTGAAGAGGAGGAGTGGATGAGAGGAGGGGGAGGAGAGGAGGAGGAGGAGCAGGGAAGGGGAGGAGCAGGAGAAGGGAAAGGGACAGGAAGGAGAGGGGATAGGAGGAGGGAGAGGGGGAGGAAGGAGAGGAGGAGGAGTGGATGGGAGGAGGAGAGGGCAGGGGAGGAGGGGGAGCAGGGAGAGAGGGAGGGGATGGGGTGAAGGGGAGGAAGGGGAGGAGGGAGAGGAGGGAAAGTGAAGAGGGGGAGCAGGGAGAGAGGGAGGAGGGGGAGGGGATGGGAGGAGGGAGAGAGGGAGGAGGGGGAGAGGGAAGGGGAGGGGGAGCAGGGGAGGAGGAGGAAGGAGAGTAAGAGAGAGAAGGAATAGCGTAGCTATCGGAAGATGTTGGGGGTGAACAGGTGCGACCCCGCTCCCCCCCACGCAGCCCTGATTTTCTCCCACCCACTGAGGGGTGACTGAATGTGAGGCTGCAGCTGCTCCCTCCCTGACTTCAGATGGGTGCACGCTGCTGAGGGTGCTCCGGGGGTCCCACTCCACTGACTGGCCCACCACCCACACAGGAGTGTCGTCACTGCACAAACACACCCAGCAGGCTGTCTCCTGTGGACCTACTTTGTAGGGCAACAGAGGGAACTCCAGCTCAGACTTGACCCCATTCTTCTGGGGTGAAGAGAAGGCTTTCCTGGGGGAAGGGTCCCTGCTCCTGGGCCTTGAGAGATGTGTAGGATTCCCCGGGCTGGGGCAGCCAACTCCCTACCCCTTACCTCAATTTCTCCATCTCTACCCTCTCCCAGTAGATCTTGGGAGAGATGCAGAGGCTTGAGGCCAGACCTGAGGTGGGGGGGGGGGGGAACTTTATGGCCACGTGACCCCTAGATGGGATCTCAGAACCTCATCTCAGCCCCACCATGATATTCAAGACTTTTCTGGTTAAATCCCTTCCCATAGCTGGGCAAGGCAGAGACCACGATTAAGACAGTTTTCCATTTGAAGAAACAGAGGCACAGAGGGCATACACCATGCAATAATTCATCAGGGTTTGACCATCCTCTTGGCCCATGGAGGGGCACCAGTGAGAGGGGGTGATTTGTTGACCCCAGAACTTTCTAGAAAGGTAAGAAGCAGGTAGAAGAGAGGTGTTATGTAGGCAAGTTCCAGGGGGTCTGAAATGAAAGGGTTTTCATCTGGAACTTGAGGGTCCCCCCAGTTCACTTTTGATCCCACCTAGATATGGACCAGCAGAGCCTCAGCCCCTCCTACCTGGAGCCCTGCCCTGGGCTGGGGTTGACCGGCTGGACAGGGCCCTTCTTGGCTTATTTGCTGGGTACCCATGAGGGGTTCAGGCTTGGGAGTGGGCTCTCAGTCTCTTCTGGACCACCTGTGATCTTTTTCCAGGGCCTCTGGGACCACCCAGGACCCAGCATTAGATCGTCTTCATCCCTGGACTCCAAAGAGACTGTGGGATGGGTAGGGACACCAGTTTTTCTAAGATCAGAGCATCTCAGAATCAGTGGTTCTTAATATCAGCTTCTCAGTCCCTGGAGGCATGGAGGGAGGACCCAAACCCACACTTGAGGGGGCCCCTGGATAGAGTGGGTGAATCATTGTAATGCTATGCAAAAATAAAGAAAAGGGAGGCAGAGGAGATGAGAGCAGAGAGGTGACAGGGTGGGGGTGGGGGAGGGGGAGCTGATGTGCAATGAAGAATGTGTGAAGGAAGCAGAGTGTCCCTATTTTGCAAATGAGGACCCTGAGGCCCTGGGGGGTGGGGGCGGCTGACTTGCCCAGGGTGCCGGAGCATGTCTGGTAGCCAGCTGGTTCCTTCCCAGCTACCACGGCAACCATGGTTGTTGGTGAGGATCTGTGTCTGGGGCCACTCCCTGCCCCCCAAGCACAGGCTGGGAGCCTCTGGTGAGGGATTCAGGGTCGAGTCCTCCTGTGCTGGGCATATATAAGGTGGCCCCTGTGATGGGGCTCCACAGTGTAGACGAGGATATTGGAGGAGGTGCTGGTGCAGGTGAAGCAAACAGGAGGTGGGATGCAGGGATGGCCATAAAAACAAAAGTGATGTGGAGGTGATTGCAGTGGAGGTCATTATGGTGGGGCTGCAGGTAGAGGAGGTGAGAGGACAGAGGTGGTGTCAGTGTGGTGATGGATGCACAGGTAATGGAGGTGATGCTGTTGAAAGAGGTGGTGGTGCCGGTGGTGGAGGTGGAGATGACAGAGGTGGAGGTGGAGGAGTTGATGGGGCAGAAGTGATGGTGATGGTGGAGGAGGCCGTGTTGGTAGAATTGTTGCAGGTGGTGGAGGAGGCGATGGAGGTGGAAGTGATAGTAGAGGAAGCGATGCAGGTGGAGGTGATGGTGGTGAAGGTGATGGAGGAGGAGGCAATGGGGGAGGTGATGGGAGAAGAGGTGATAGGGGAGGTAATGGGGAGCAGGTGATGGGGGAGGAGGTGATGGGAGATGTTGGCGA
>NC_058403.1:213477518-213532879 GCF_002201575.2 Neomonachus schauinslandi | reverse complement strand
GGAAGTGTGATAGTAGAATTGGTGCAGGTGATGAGGGAGGCGGTGGGGGAGGTGACGGTGGAAGAGGCGATGGTGAAGAGGTGTGATGGTAGAATTGGTGCAGGTGGTGGGTGGTGCAGTGAGGAGGTGGAAGAGGTGATGGAGGTGGAAGGGTTGCCGGTGGAGAAGGTGATGGTGGAGGAGGCGATGATGGCTGAATTGGTGCAGGTGGCGGTGGAGGCAATGGGGAAGGTGATGGTGGTGGAGGTGTGATGGTAGAATTGGTGCAGGTGGTGGCGGAGGCGGTGGGGGAGGTGACGGTGGAGGAGATGATGGAGTGGAAGCCACAGTGGCGGTCCCCAGTGGAGATCCTCGTGGAAGAAGTGGCCGTAGCAGTGGCATCGCAGTAGGAGGCTGGTGGTTGGCACTGTGGGTAAGTCCAGCCTTCTCCTCCAGGCACTCTCCCCAGCCGGGCTCTGGGTCAGCCCTTCTCTCCCAGTCTGGGCTTTCACTTCCGCAAAGGGGCTCATACCCACCGCCTGTCCTCCTCTTGGGGTGCCAGGTGACACAAGGACTGCAGTGATGGGCTGGTGGGAGTGATCTCGGGCACCAGACAGGCTGCTGGCGAGGGGAAGGTGGCCATGGTGACAGGTTCGCTGATGGGGGGCATTTGGGCTGCCTCTCCCGACTGGCACTCACACCTCCGAGCCTCCAGGCTGGGCTCTGGGGGGCTGTGGGGGATGGAAGCCAGGACAAAAGCTGCTCCTGGTAAACAGCTCTGACTGGAGCCCAGATCGATTGGGGCTGCGAGGAGCTGTAATTAGATTGAACACTGGGAAGGGGGGAGAGGGGAGCCTCTTTTTGCTGTGATCGACAAAACACGAAGTTTTTTCATGACTCTGCTTGGCCTGGCCCCTCCCCCAGCCCCTGCCTCTGGGGCCCCCATTAGGCACTTGATTGGAGAAGGGGGAAGTAGGGGGAGAGAGGCGAACCATGTCTTACCTCCCTCCCATTCTGGGCCAGGGCCAGTCCACCGTGGCTCCTGTCCTGCCCATGCTGGGACTTGCTGGGCAACCCTGGGCAAGTGGCTTACCTTCTCAGAGTAAGTAAGGAGAACAATCCCTGCCTTATGAAATTATCGTAAGGATTAAAAGATAAGAGACATGTAAGCCTCTTGACATGTAAAGCTCTTGTGAGCTCTCTTTGTTTTCTTTTCTTTTTTTTTTTTTTAAGTAAGGTTTACAGCCCGGTGTGGGTCTTGAATTCAGGATCCTGAGATGGAGAGTTGCATGCTCTACTGACTGAGCCAGCCAGGTGTCCCTCTTATGAGCTTTCTGAGGATCATTTGTATCTTTGTCCCTACTGTAAATGTGTGATGTATTTGTGAGTAAACTAAGTGAATGAAGGAACAAGTGAATCAATTAATGAATTGAAGATTACAACTGGTGGGCAAGGAGGGCCTCTTTTGAAATTTAAAGGCCTGGGGCTGAGTCTGACTCTTACCCTGGACTGGATGCTGGAGACTCAGCTTTCTCTTTGAAAGAATGGGGGACTCCATCCCTCCCTTGACCCTTGACCCTTGAACAGGGTGGCCAAGTTCCAAGGAGATGGGAGGTCAGGACCGGTCCTCTCACTCCTTTCCAACGTTTCTTAATGCAGACAAAATATGAGCTTATGTTTTTGCTTCCCTCTTCTGTACACAAAAGGCTGCCTGGTGCACTGTTCATCTGCCTCCTTTTGCCTCACCATCTTTCCATATCCATACCACATCCTTTCCCACTGCCAGCTTCTCAGTATAGTTATGAATAGTCTTTTGCTTAAATCAATATTCAGCATTACATTATTATGCTTTCAGTGAATACTGCCTACATCTGAGCCACATAGAGTACTAGGATTTCATTTTTCTTTCTGGTACAACTGTTTGTTTTTCCAGGAGTTAGTAGTTGCCTATCACAAGTTCTTCCCACACTCCCCAACAAAATGCAAACCAACTCAATAGGATTTTCCACACATATTAGGTCATGTCCCCTTTCCACTTCCCTTGGTGCTGGATGGGGCTGCCCTCCATGTCCTGAGTGCTTCTGTTCCACGGTCTTCTAGGCTCTGCCCTCTCCATCATCTGGAGGATCCTCTCCTTTTCCAGTAGGAAAGTCACACTTCCTGAATCCCACATTTTACTTTTTAATTTACCTCCTCATTTTGGTGAAACACATCCTCCAGAAGTTTTCTGAGAAAGAGTGCACAGAAGTCAACTTTTGGAGACTTTGACTTGTCTGACTTTGTCTTTATTCCACCCTCCTGCTTGGTGTTTGGCTGGGTATACAATTCTAGCTGAATAGAATTTCCCTCAGAATTTTGAAGGCATTGGTTCACCATCTCCTAGTTTTTGAGAAGCCAAAGCCACTCTGACCCTTAGTCCCTCCCAGATGTCTGGCTTTCCTTTCTGGGAGCTTTTACTTTATTCTCTTTATTCTGGGTCTCAGGAATCTCACAAGGATGAGCTTCAGGGAGTATCTTTTTTCACCCATTGAGCTGAGCACTTCATGGGCTCTTTTAAGCGGACTCCCGTGTCCTTCAAACATGGATTTTTTTTTCATTATTTATTTGGTAACCTCTTCCTCTAGTTTTCGATCGCCTCTGAATCAGATGGCAGCCTGCCCAATCCACACTTTATTGTCACCTTTCTCTCATTTCCCGTCTTGGCATCTGCCTTGTCCTATTTCCGGGGATACTTGCTTAACACTGTGTTCCAGTCCTTACACTGATTTATTCCAGCGATTATATATTTAATTCAAGAGTACTGTCTTCCCTTTTCATTGTCCTTTTTATTGAACAGCATCCTGTTCTTGTTTCATGGATACAGCACTTTTCTCTTACCCCTCCAAGAGTATTCATTATAGCTTTGCCTGCTTTGCCCGTTACTTGGTTCTCCCAAGAGCGTCCTCCCCCTCTCCTCCTACGTTTTTTCTCATTTGTCTCCTATCTCTCTCTCCCTCTCTCTCTCTATTCCCTCCCCTCCCCCCTTTCTCATTCTCCCTCTCTCTTCTCTCTCTCCCTCTCCCTTCTCTCCCCCTTCCTCCCCCTTCCCCCTTTCTCTCTCTCCCTCCCTCTCTGCCCCTCGCTCCTCTCTCTCTCTCTCTCTCTCTTTCCTTAGAGGCTTTTCTAAACTGTCCAGTAATCTCCAAACATTACCCTTATTTAATCATAAAACCTGAAAGAGCCCATTGGAAGTGCTGTGTGTTTCAGGTCAGGGGGAGACAGGGAGTGAAGTGGGGTGTCAGTTCTCCTGGGAGAACCCGTTGTTGTCACTGAGAAATGAGCCACAGCACAGGGAACAGTAATCTATTTTTACAGATGTGTGTGGACATTGATCTGGCATGCCATCTGGTTCAGACTCTTCCGGAACCCAAACAAAGCCAGTTTGGTGTGTGGTCTCAGTGGGTCACCAGGCTGGGTGCAGGGTTCTGCTAGTATAGCAGAGGGTGGTGACAGACTAGCTGGGGTGAGGAGTTGGTGGGGAGGCAGGAGGGAGCAGGCTCTTCACCTCCTGCAGCCCCTGACTAATACCTGGTGGAGAAACTGAGACTCTGATAGAGCCCCTGGAGGGAGGGAGCCAGTGCAGGCTGGTGAAGTTCATCTTTTCCACCCCCTGGCTCCACCGCATTGAGGAGAGGGGTCCACTTTGGAGCTGGGGCCGGCGGAGCAGCCTGGGGTCCTGCTCAGCTGCCCTGAGGTGCTGCCCACTCCCCTTTGCAAGCATCCACCAGCCGGGGTGGGGCGCGATGGGGCGGCCTCCCGCAGCCTTCTCTCTGCTCCCAGCGGAGGGGGGGGGGTCGGTGCTGCATCCCCCCACTCTTCCTTAGATCCTCCCAGCTCCAGAGGATCCCTTGGGCACTTGAGGGAGGCCAGGTCTGGGCCTCAGCCTCCTGGGGTGGAGGTGCGGGTGGGAGGCCTGGGTTCCCGAGTCAGGGCTACGTCATGTCAGCCTCACGACACAGGGTCCCTAAGCTGGGCAGGCCTGACCGACAGCCCGGGAAAGGGGGCACAGGCTGGTACTCCCGTCATTGGGGTGTGGGGGGGGTGGTTACCGGGGTCGGGGACACACCGCAGGGACCTGGTAATTCACGGCTTCTCCCACGCCGTCTAACTGAGCCACAGAGCTCGCACGTAACGTCCCGCCGCGTCCCGGCGGCCGCGAGTCGCGGCAGCGCGGGGTCGGGGCCCCGGGGGCGGCGAGGAGGGCGAGCCGGGCCCGTGGAGCCGCGCTCACGCCGTGTCCCCGCTTTGTCTCCCTTCCCGCGCGCCGGGCGGCCCGCAGCGTGCAAGCGCAAGGAGCAGGAGCAGCAGAAGGAGCGCGCGCTTCAGCCCAAGAAGCAGCGCCTGGTGTTCACCGACCTGCAGCGGCGCACGCTCATCGCCATCTTCAAGGAGAACAAGCGGCCGTCCAAGGAGATGCAGGTCACCATCTCGCAGCAGCTCGGCCTGGAGCTCAACACCGTCAGCAACTTCTTCATGAACGCGCGGCGCCGCTGCATGAACCGCTGGGCCGAGGAGCCAGGCGCCGCCCCCGCGGGCCCCGCCGGCGCCGCCGCCACCTTCTCCAAGGCCTGAGCCCTCGCGCCCCCCCCCCCCCCCCCCGCCCCGCCCCGCCCCGCCGGCCCGGTCCCGCCCCGGGGGGGGGCGCTGGAGGGGTGCAGCCCGTCCCCCCCCAGCCCAGTGCACAAGAAGGGCCCCTCCTCCCCAGCCCGTCCCCTCCAGGCCAAAGGGAGCCCTCCACCCCCCAGAGGGGAGGGGGTGGCAGAAGGGGCTCCCCGCCTCCCTCCGTTCAGGACGCCCAGAGGGCCTCGGGCAAAACCAGGGCTCCCGCGTCGTCCCCGAAAGCGGGTCAAGAAGCACATACTAGAAATATAAACCGGGTATTAGAAGGAATTTTGAGAATAACCCCTCCTTCGCCAGCCCCCGCCCCCACGGAGGGAGGCCAGAGGAGCCCTCCTCCCCAGCGGTCCCCCTCTTCCAAAGTCGCCAAAAACCCCCGTCGGGCTGGGGGTCCTTGCAGCGCCCCACCCGCACCAAGACCAGCCCCCTCCGCCGGCAGAACCGCCCCACAGCCGAGAACCCAGCTGCCCCCCCGGCCACCAGGGTTCCTTGTGCCAAGAATCGCCTGCCTTAACGTCTGGGGAGGGGTCGCAGCCGAGCCGGCCGGCGCCCCCAGGCGGGCAGCCTCCCCCAGCCCGCCCCAGACTGGAGGGGGCGGCAAACTCGAACATGCGGGTACATTCCAGACGCCTCCTTCCCGGCGCCCCCTGTCAGTTCACTTTACCTTTAGGCACCTTGATGACACACAGGGAGAGACAGACCCCGGGAAACAGAAAAAACAAACCCAAAAAACTCATCCAGATTCCACGAGGAGAAACCAGCACAGAGAGAGCGTGGGAGCCCACCCGGAATCCCTGCGTGCTGGGGCCATGGCGTGGCCACCTGCGTGGAACCTTCTGGAACTCACCCACCACCTCCCAGCGCTCAGGGCTGCCGTGCTGGGCCTGAAGGGGAGGCAGGGGGCGAGCCTGTGCTTGCAACTCTCTCTCCAAAGGGATAAAGAAGATGCTGAAGAAGGTGGAATATGCTTGCTCCATTTTTTGCCAAAAAAATTGACGAGGGAGAAGAAAGGGTCAGAAACGAAGATGAGCACCCCCCACACCCCCCTGCTCGTCTCTCTTCCCTTCCTGGTGACCTCCAAGGTGACCTCCAAAGCTGGCCGGCAGCTGGATCCTGAGACCCCCCCCCTCCCCACGGTTCAAGATCTGGAGGCTAGAAGGAAACTCACCCCCCCAAACCCCGCCCATCCACTGCCTCCCAGGGAGGTAGTCACCCCCTCCCTCCTTGAGAATGCAAAAGACATTTCTAGTGAAATGCCCCTCCCCCTCCCCCAGGTAAAGGCTACCTCACTCAAACGTTCTTGTCTGTGATTGGATAAATCACGCCTGATACCAAAGATTCCCCCCAAGGACCTGTGCTGGATGCTGGAATTCCCTCGCCTGGGACCAGGTGTGGCCCAGGGCCTGCCCGGCCCTGCCCTCCAGGTGTGCCCTGCTCCTCAGCAACGACAGAGAGAGAGAGACAGAGAGAGAGAGACAGAGAGAGAGAGGGAAGGAGGGAGAAGAGAGAGAGAGAGGAGGGAGGGGTGGGAGGGACAGAGAGAGTGAGAGAGAGAGGGAGAGAGGAAGAGAGAGACAGGGAGAGAGAGAGGGAGAAGTGAAGGAGAGAGAGGGAGAGAGGATACTGAGGTCGATGAGTGCCTTTTTCTGGAACCAAAGATGTGTGTGAAATGTTCTCTTGTCCTTATCGACTCGCTATTCTCCCAGCTTTTTAAGCAACCGATCTGAGTGATGCTTCTAGAACCTTTGGGTGTTGGGGCAGAATCCTAAGAGTTCCTGTTCCCGCTCAGCAACCAACCCCTCCCCACCCCCACACACACGCCCTGCTGTCCTTTCTGGGGTGGTCCTGGGCGCTGGAGTCTGGGTGGCCAGACCCCTTCCTTCCACCTCTCACTGTCACGTGGCCCCATTGGACAGGGTGCCTGCTTGCAGGGGACAGGGCTTCTGGGACACCCCGTGCTGGGTAAGTCACTTGCTCTTCCCAGCATTTAAGGTCCAAGGATCAGAGGCCAGAGGTCTCTGTTCTGTCACCTGATGGATAGTTAGGAATTGGCTTGGGACCGTTCTGGTTGTGGAACTTTCTAGCTATGGTGACCTGCGATCAGATCGGGTCAAGCACGACCAGCCCGGGTCACAGAAGCATCCTTGGATTCCGGGGTCCCTTTCAAACACTCACACACACACACACCAGCTCCAGTCCAGCCCCTCCAGGGGCCCTGACCCCCAGGCCCCCCCAGCGCCCCCCCGGTCCCCCCCACTCCCCCTGACACCCAGCTGGTTGTCACATACCAAAGACCATTCTCCACGCAGGGAATGACACCTCCAGCACAGCGCTCCTTCGAGCCTTTGACAATTTTCTCTGAAATACCTCAAAATATTTAATGTATAGTTTATGTGATAAAAAAAAATCCTTAGCTAGTTTTTGGAATACGTGACTTGAAGCTTTATACCGTTAAATTATAATTTTGCAGACAATGGTATGTCATTTCTTTGAAGAGTTCCGTGGGAGACATATTGAATGTCAGGGCAGTGACACCGGGTGGTCAGAGGCCAAGGGCACGGCAGCGGGGGCGAGAGGTGGGGAGCGCGGGACCGGCGTTTACAGATTTCTTACTCAAACGAGTCCTTTAGGAAAGACAGGAAGAGAGAGAGAGTGTACCTTTCTGTTCTCTGGCGTGTTCTGTTCCTCGTTTTTTGGAGTCATGTCTTATAAGAGTATTTATTATTCTCTGTGTTCTGTGTTCAAATGTAATTTAAGAAAAAAAAGTAAGAAAAATCCAAAAAAAAAAAAAAAGACAATGGAATTTGATTTGATGCATGACTAATGTGCTAGGTGGGGGGGGTGGGGGGGGGGGTGGGACGGGCCGGGTCAGAGCCCCGGGGTTCCGTGTCGCATGGTTGTGTTTCATGCCTGAGTTCCGTCGGTGCTCCTTCTCCCTGCTCTGTGTTCCTTCCCCCGCTTTCTAAGGATCTGTGTCCGGCGGCGGGAGGGGGACGAGGCTTCGGGCTGCCAGGAAGGTGGAGGAGGCCGCAGGGCCTCCGCACCCAGACCCAGACCCAGACTCCGCACCCAGACCCCCCGGTGCCCACACACCACTTGCCTGTGCCAACCGGGTGGGGGATCCTGGGCCTCCTGCTCCTGGTTCTTGGGTGCAAGTGGGTGTCGCTGCCACCTCGGACCCTCCACCCCCACCCAGCTGGTTTCACGCGAGCATGAATTCCCAAGTGTCTTGTTCAGAGGAGAGAGACAATCAGCCAATTCGAGTCTTGTCGCCCAGGGTGGTGGGGGTCAGGGTGTACCCCAACTTCCCGAGATCCCAAGGGCCCTCCTGAGACACCCCCATCCCCAGGCAGGCACTCAGCCAGGCTCCACCCATACCCTCAGCCTCCCTGGCCCTGGGCTGGATATGAGTTACCCTTTGGCCTGGGATGTAGCGCGGGGGGTGCACATCTGTGGAGCCCTCCCTCCCAGCCCATGTCAGGACCCTAGAGAACAGAGAGCTCCCCAAAACTGTCCATGAAAGGGGGCTCTGGGGCAGTATCCCCACCTCTGACTGCACTTCTGCTGAGCTCCCACTAGTGGGAGCTTCCAAGACTGGCCCCAGGAAGGGGGGGTTGGGGTAGTAGAAGGAGCCCCTCACCCTTAAGGAAGGAGGACCCAGACTGGAGGGCGGGTGGGGGGAGGGGAGGGGGGAGGCATGTTCCAGGACCTCCACCCCCATCCAGCCCAGCACTGCCTGGGATTTGGGCCATTCCACTTCTGGAACCAAAGCAGTGTGAGCCGCACCAGCCCCCACAGATCCCTGGGCTCCCTGCTGTGGCCCTGGCATGGCCCCCAAGGGCTGGTCTTTGGGGGGATTCTCTGCAGCCAGGGATGAGGGAGGGCCACGTCGCGGTGTGGCCCTGAGTGTTTAACCAAGACTAAACACTAGGGCTGCTTTCTGGGGAGACACCCCCGCCCAAATGCTAGAGGGCACAGAAGCCCTCGCCTTCCCACCCTCAGGTGACAGGCTTAAAAGTTAAAAAAAAAAAAAAATCGTCATTGTTAACCATTGCTGTGCTGGATTTGTTTTGTTTTTCTCCAATAAATTATTTTCTACTCATTCACCTGGACTTGTGTGCTGGCCGAAGGGGGGCGGGGCAGGGGGGCAGGAATGGGGCGCCGGGAGGCGAGGGGAGTCGCCTGGAGCGGAAGGTGGCTCCTTTGAGGCGAAGCCACCGGGGCAGCGTGGTTGGGGACGAGGCTGCACGGCCCAGGGCTGCACGGCCCAGGGCTGGACCTGACCTCGTGCGGGCTGAAGAAGGGCCGGGGGCTCTTCCTGCAAATCCCCCGCCCGGTCACTAGAGGTCAGTGTGTGGGTTTCTAAAGCGAGGACAGCCCTAGTTTGGGAAAGAAGGAGCCTCGAGGAGCCCGGGCGGAAGGCGGACCCTGGTTTATTCGCCAAAGAAGAGGACCCCGAGCCTCGTCTTCCGGGGGCGGCCCCGTGCGAGCAGGTGCACGGCCCCGGGGCACCGGCAGCCACTACAGGGACCACAGCCTCCTCCCCGGGCGGGAGGGCGCGTCCGCGGAGGACGCTCCCGGGGCGGGGGGTGCGGGCGGCCCCACGGCCGGGAGGGCCTGGCTGCGCAGCGGCGCCGTGCCCTCCCCGGGCGGCTGCTGCAACTTCTGCCGGCCGCAGGGCCGGCTCCTCCAGGAACGGAGCGCGGCCCTCCACGCCGCCCGCTTGTCCTCCGGCGGCGCCGGCTGGCTCTGCCCGGACGGCTGGCCGCAGGGCTGCGCCGCGCTCCCCGAAGGCAGCGGCTCCCGGAGGGACCCGGACGGCCAGTTCTCGGGGGCAGCCGGGCGTTGGACGGAGGAGCACGGCCTGCCCGCCGTGGCCGGCGAGCTCACCGCGCAGACCGGCGACGTCTCCCCCGAGGACGCCTTGCCCTGGTGCTGGTGCCTCTTCTTCCCCAGCAGAGACAGCTTCCTGGAGAACCGGAACGACTCCTGCATGCCCGGGGACAGCTCTTCAGACGGGATTGTTTGGTCAACCAGCATGTCGCTGTTGACCCCCGGCGCCTTCCGCAGAATGGTGCCCTGAGTGATGAGGTCCGCGTAGCCCTCGCGGTGGGAGAAGGCATAGCTGGAGCGCCGGCCGCGCGACCCCCGGTGCACGTAGCGCCCGGGCTCCCCCGTGATCATCTCCTCGCTTGGGGCCTCCTCCTCCTGCTGCAGAGCAGAGGAGAGCCAAGGTCACCAGGCTCCCCCGGCGCCCCGCTGGCTGCTCTCGGCTCACCTGCCCCCAGCGGGCACCACTCAGAGCCCTACTTGGCCACCACCGACTGACCCTTCCCTACCGGAGTTGAGCCAATTAAGAGTCCTCTCTGAGACTGATTTTGGACCAACCCATGAGTCCTTCCCCGGGACCTAACCCCGACCAGCCACCAGGGGCCTTGGGTGCCCTCTGGTGGCAAAGCCTGGCCAGGCGCACCTGGACAGCCATGTGTCCAGCCCGCGGGGCAGAAGGTGGCAGGTTTCTGGCCATGTCTTGGTCCATTATTCCAGTCAATTCTAGGGCCCATCCCAGCTGCAACCCTCCCTTCTAGGTTTGGGTTTTTTTCATTGTAGTAGAATATGCATAACACAAAATGTACCATGTTAATCATCTCTAAGTGCACAGCTCAGCGTCATGAAGCACACTCACATGGCCCTGCGACCACTCCCACCCTCCATCTCCAGAACGTTCCATCTCCCCACATGGAGACTCTGTCCCCGTGAAGCACGGACTCCCCACCCCCTGCCCCAGCCCCGGCTCCCACCCTCTCCTTTCTGTCTGTGTGGACGGGACCCCTCTGGGGACCTCCTGGGAGTGGGGTCCTGCGGGATGTGTCCTTCTGGGTCTGGCTCCTCTCGCTGAGCCCGGTATCCCCAAGGTCCCTCCACGTCGTGGCAGGTGCCGGGGTCCCTTCCTTCCTGAGGCTGGAGCGTGTTCCCGCGTGGGGACGGACCGCACTGTGTTTACCGGGTCATCCTTCAATGGACACTTGGGGTGCTTCCAAGTCCCTTCGCTTCCCTAAACCATTCCCAAGTTGCTCCGTCATCTGGACCCCCAAGCCCCGAACATCTGGGGGTGGATCCTGGGGCCTGTTATTTGGTCCCCCTGAGGGCACTGGGTGTGTGCCGGGGTCTCCATTCCTCCCCCCCCCCCAGCCCTGTGTCTTGGAGTTTCTGCTCCCTGCGCAGGCTCTGGCTGAGGGGGTCCCAGGAGTGTGCGATGGGGACCCCAGCCCCCTCACCTCGGGGCCTGCCTTCTTGAGGGCTTGGCAAATGACACGCAGGGCCAGTGTGGGCAGGGTGTTTAGTGACACATTCAGCAGGACGACCAGCAGGATGGAGGGGTGTGACAGCACGTTACGGTCAGCATCTAGTGACGGGTCAGGGTCACAGCCCGGCCCCAGGTTGGAGCCTCCCCAGAGCCTGCTGGGTGACCCCTCCTCCTGACACCCGACCTCCCACCTCTCCCTCTGCCCCCAGGACACCTTTGTGCAGATGCCCAGAAGGCTCCAACCCCCCTGCGTGGCACCCCTGCACAGCTGAGAACACAGAGGCTCGGAGGGGGCACCGCGGGCACTCGGGCGTGGATACACCCCTCTCCGGGGCCCGCCACCCCGCTCCCTGCTGGGGGCTCACACAGAAATGGGAAGGTCTTGGGTGAGATTTGGAAGAGCCAGAAACTCTGGCTGGCCCAAGTTGCAACCACGTAGAAGCAGAGACTGAGGAAAATGGCCAGCACGGACAGGACCGTCCAGTACCTGATGATGAGTATGACCTGAAGAGGGGAGGGAGGATTAGGCCAGCGTGGTGCCAGGAACCCTGGGGCAGGGCTCCATGGGAGTGGGTGGGGGCTGAGTCCCCAGGGTCCCCGAAGGCCACCTAAGGCCCCGTGGCAGGGACACTGAGCGGGGACACCTCAGTGGCTCGTGTCCAAGGCCCCCCCGGGGTGCGACAGGCTGGCGGCCCTGCCTACCTCCATGGTGATGGACAGCAGGCCTGACATGGCCACGACCACAGCGAAAGACTGATAATCGCTGAAGCTGACAGGCCCGGCCAAGTCGTGGCTGACCCACAGGGTCACGAAGAAGTTGACCAGGGAGGTGACTGTGCCGTGGGCGAGGGCCTGGAGAAAGACCCAGTAGTTAAAGAGCTCGTCCTTCTGGCCTGCGATATACAGCTCGGGCAGCTCCAGGCTCCGCTCGGCACTCACGTCCTGGGGGTGGGGCATGGGGGGCAGTGGCAGGCTCTTGGAACCAGGTGGGGAGTTGGGGACAGCCCCACCCCCGTGCCAGGCCCCCTGGGGGAACTGCAGGGCAGACATGGGAGCATCTCCAGGGAAGGAGGAGACAAGGCCTGGATCTGCTCACCTGCTCAAAGAGACCAATGTAGAGAACGGGGAGTGTGCTGTAGAACAGGTTGAAGAGGGCCAGGAACCAGCCTTCATACAGAGGCTGGTGGGGAGGAGACGGAGGGGGGACACGGTCAGCCTTCAGCCGGCCAGTGGCCAGAGAGAGAAACAAGTCTTTACCCAAGGAGACCCGCCCAAACTAGCTGGACCCCTGGGGAGGCTTCCAGGTGAGCTGGGAGGTCAAGTTATAATGAAGGTTGGTGCTAAACCAGGGTTGGGCTACATGAGGCTTGATGAAGGCTGGAAGATAAAAGGCAGAGAGGAAAAGCGGGGTCCAATTATTGCAAAACTGCACCTCTGAGTCCTTGTTTTAATGGGATGGCTTCGATGTAGAAATATAGGAGGGAAAATGGCTAGAGGATGTGGGGGGTTTGGATCATTTTAGGTTCAGGGGGATCACTATGTGGAAGAGCCCTCATGGACAAGTAGCTCTCCTGATGATGAATCCAATCCAGTTAACAGAACATGAGCATCAGCTCTGAAAACCACCTTATGTGCATTCTGGTATTGAACAAAAAAGTTAAAAATAAGAAATTTTACAAGAATGAAGTTTCTCACTGTTGGAGAAAAGACTCACAAATGAGTACATGGAAAAGGCTAAGCTGAGCCTTGTCCCGTGGGACTGGAATCAGCTGGACTGCTGTGAACTCATAGTTTTTAATATACACAAACATAGAGACGAGGCTGGACAGATACGGATAAGACAGATACAGTGTGTGTCTCTACGGGGTCAATACGTGTACACTTTGCAGCTCTTGTCAACTGAGAGAGGGATCCGCTAGCATCCCAGTCCCTGCGAGCACACCTGGCACTTAGAGCTTGGTGTCTAACTACCAAGAGCCAGGACTCCTTACAGGAATGGCTGATTCCAGAGCTGCAGCAGGGGAAATACAAAACGAGCATGGAGCCTCCTACAGCACCAGAAAGTGGGGGTGTACTCAGAGAAGGGCAGGCACATGTCAAAGGGACAAATCAGGGACAATCTGAGCAACAAAGTATACAGTAAAATAAATACCCATGAGTCTACACTGATAGAAGTAAATACTGAATAAATAAATAGAGGAGAAGCAACAGTTCTTCCAGTTAACAAATGTGGGGGGAAAAAAACAAAACAAAACACCTAAACGCTGTCCTGCGAAGATCCAGAACAAAACAGGAAGCCTGCTTTCAACACTGTTATTCAACATTGCACTGGAAGTCCTAGCCAGAGCAAGTAGGAAAGAAAAAGAAATAAATGCTATTCAAATAGAAAGGGAAGAAGTAAACCTATCTCTATTTGCAGAGGACATAATTCTATATGCAGAAAAATCCCAAAAGGATCCACAAGAAAGCTACTAGAGCCAATAAACAGATTCAGCAAAGTTACAGGGCACAGACCGAAAATCAAAAACTCACTCGTGTTTCTATACACCAGCAAGGAACAATCCCCAAAGCAAATTAAGAAAACAATTCCACTTACAGAAACATCTGAAAAATATCTATAAATAAAAAGTAAGATGAACAAACAATATATATTTATCTAGGGTGCCTCTGTAAAGCTCCCCCTCAAACCCCTGGGTTTCAGTGACAGGGAGCTCACTCCCTCTCACAGCTGGCTATTCGCAGACGATTTCCTTCCGCAGGGAAAAATCAGTGCCTGGGACCCTTCTAAAGCTCAAGAGAGCACCTCTCATCTTCGCCATGATACTGCCTAGAGTCCCTGAGTCAGGGACCCAGCCCCCACACTCTTCCCTTCTCTGGGCTCCTAGCTCTCCCCTCTTGCCCCCTGGAAGGATGGACATCGGAGCATCTGTCCTGCCCTCACTCCAGAGCTCCAGTTTGCCAAATATCCCTGAGAAGGGAGTGGCCGCCCCGCCGCGGAGGTTATGGAAAGCACACCTGGGCGGTGAAGCCGCTGTACATGGCGAACCAGATCTGGACCATCATGCAGGCCACCGTCTTGTAGATGAAGTACCGCAGGAACTTGCAGACCCGCATGTAGGCCCAGCGCCCGTGCACCAGTAGCAGCCGCTTCAGGAAGCAGAACTGGGCCAGCACGTAGTCACTGTTCTGCACCGCCTGCGTGCCCTCCTGACCCGCCAGCCCCACGCCGATGTCCGCAGCTGCGGGGGACGCGCAGCCTGTCAGCCCGGGGCCGCCCGCAGCCAGCTGCCCCGCCCCTCGCCTGCTGCCTACACCCACTCTTGATCATGTTGATGTCGTTGGCGCCGTCCCCGATGGCCAGGGTCACCACGCGCTGGTATTTCTTGACCAGCGCCACGATCAAGGCCTTCTGCTTGGGCGTCACCCGGCAGCAGATGACCGCTTGGCACTGAGAGGCCAGCTCCACGAAGGCCCGCTCCCGCCGCACGTCGGGGCTCTCGCTGGTGTTGGAGTCGGTGACCTGCGGCGCCAAGCCCGTGCTCCTCAGCTGGATGCCGAGGGTCCGCCACAGCAGGGATATGCGCCGCGCCCGCAGGAAGTCCGTCCTCTGCTCGTCGGGCTCCTGCCAGGACTCGTCCGCGTCCCTGTTCACCTTGTGGACCAGCGCTCGGGGCTCCTTGCGCAGGGACAGCAGCAGCTGGTCCTGGCCACCGGGGGCAGGGGGCGCATCACTCTGTGTGCACGCCTCCGCTCCGGGAGCGCCCCAGCCGGCCCCTCCTCCCGGGCCTCGCGTCCCAGCGCCAGGCTGGACTTGACCGCGACCCTCCCTTGCTCTGGCCCCTCCGAGAACCATCTCTCTGCTGCTCTTCCCAGCCCCCTCCCCAGTACCAGGGGCTCTGCCGGCGGCCCTGAGCGGACACTGACCAGGAACTCCCCGCTAATGACCATGGCCATCTTGACCTGTGGCAGGAACCGCTTCTTCCGACGGCCCTTGCCACCGCGCACGTTGTTGTTGGTCTCCCAGTAGGCTTCCAGGATGCGACTGTGGGGGCCCAGCGGGGGCTCAGCTGCGCCGGCGGGCACAGGCTTCCCTCCACCCCCTTCCCGGCTGGACCTGCCCCCCCCCCCCCCCCCCCCGTCCCCCCCCCCCCGTCCCGCCCCTCCCCCCCTTACACTATCTCCTTCTCCTCCAGAATGAGCATGCTCTCCGAGAGCAGGTGGCACGCAAAACCGATGTTCACCGCTGTCTCTGCAAACCAGCCCGGTTTAACACAGCGGCAGCCCCGCCCCCCCGCGGGGGCCACACCCACCCTGCGGGGTAGACCCAGGCCCCCACAATCACATCAGCATGCCCCGCCCCCTGGCCATGAGGATTGGGTCAGAATAAGGCACGTGACTCGGGCCAGCCAATGACAGCCAGCCCTGATTTTTTGGCGGCAGCTCTGAGCAAAAGGGCCCCCACTTTGGTCCTCTGGCCAGCGAGGCTCTTGGAGGAAGGGCGTCTGGTGGCCACGGCCAAGGGGTCATTGGACATGGCATGCCTAGGCCCCATGGGCACTTCTGAGAACCCACAAAAATGACTTAATTTCTTTTAGAATCAGAAGAAAAAAAAGAAAAAAGATAATCCAGCTTGGATATTTGTCAGCTGCAAATGTCATTTTAAGTATTTTGTGTGTATATGCCTGGTGCGCACGTAAGTCCTAACGCAGCCCTGCTGGCACACACGGCCAGGGGGCCCCAAAGAACCCGCAGGGGAAAGGAGGAGCTTCGGGGCTCGCAGGACCCAAGTCCCTGCGCAACCTCCAGCATGCGCCCCAGAGTTCTCGGAGCCCTGCTTGGCCCATCTATCACACAGGCGTAACAAGGGCCAAACGCTCAGGAAGTGCTCAGCACAGTGCCAACCCACCCCAAGGAGGTGTCGGGGGGCGGGGAGACCCCAGCATTTTGAATGGTTCCCATTTCTCCCCTCCCGGGACAAGGTGGAGGGCAATGCCGAGCCCGGGCACGTGGGACAGGCTGTCGGCGGCGCAACAGGCAGGTGAGGAGCTCTCTCCCACCCATCCCCCTTCTCTCTGCGCTGGGCGCGGCCGCCCTGAGACCCACCTTGCTTATCCCCTGTGAGTACCCACACTTTGATACTCCCCTGCTTGAGACACTTGATCGTGTCGCAGACGCCATCCTGGAGTCTGTCCTCAATGGCCGTGACTCCCAGCAGCTGGGGGGTGGGGTGCAGGGGGCAGGAGGCAGACTGAGTGGGGACTCGGCTCCCTGGCAGGGGGGGTGCCGGGGCCCCGGCCCTCCAGGCTCTGCACACCTGGAGGCCCTGCTCCATCTCCTCGTACACCTGGTGCAGGGCGTGGGCCCGGTTCTGCAGCAGGATGCCGGCCTCCTGGTGACGCTGACACCACTCCTGATACACATCCTCGTCCACCTCCTTGTAGGCCAGGCACAGGGTCCGCAGGGTCTGCTCAGCAAAGGACTGGCGGCAAGGGGCCGGGTGGGTGGGCCCTGGCACCACCCTGTCACCAAACACCCTGCCTCCGTGACACTCCTCCAGCCCTTCTCCCTGCTTGGGTCCCCCAAACCTTGACCCCCGACCACCGCCTAGCCGACCCCCCCCCCGCCCATGCTCGGCTCTGTCTGGCCTCCACACCTCTGCCCCTGCCCTTCCTCCTGCCAGGAACACCTCCCTTCGCTTCGCATGGCAACTTCTAGCTGTTCCAAAGACCCTCCCTTCCCCAGTCAGGGCCCCTGCAGCCCCGGACCCTCCCTCTGGTCCCTCGACTTAGGAATGTCTGGACCCCACACTCTGCCTCACTTCTCAAGGGGCCTCTTGGGGGTGGGGCGGGAACAGGAAGGATCATGTGGGACTCCGTCTCCAGGCCCCCCAGGAGAACACCCGCTCACCTCTGGGACACCCCCAAGGAAGGTACTCCTCATGGCTCCTTACTTTCTGCCTACCCACCCCCCACCCTGCCCCAGGTTTTCTGCCCCAGTGGGCAGCCCCAGGTCTCGCTTTTGTTCTTGACTGGAGGTGGGTCTGAAAGGCCGGGCTTGGGCACAACAGTGGTTCCTTGCACATCCGAAGAACCAGACAGGCCTTCGCTGCTCTTGTGCCTCAGTTTACCTATTTGTTCTACAAGGCAGTTGAGCCAAGCCATCTTGCTGAGCTCCTGGGCTCCGTGTCACTATTCTGTATTCTGAGCATTTCCCCAGCTCAGAGTCAGAGATCAGAGGCCGGCCCCCCAACTCCCTCCTCCAGCAGAGTTCCACACCACCCCCCACTCCCAGCAGAGCAGGGCACTGTGGGAAGCTCCAAGTGGAGGGACGCAGGACTTTCTTTCCATAAACACCCCCATTGGCCCCTGGGCTAGGTGATGCTGGAGACCTAGCAAAGCCCTTAGGAAGCCCTATAGGGTCAGGGCTGGGCCAGAGAGAGGACGCCGGACATGACATGACAGCCCTATGTTATGGCTGGGGCAGGAAAATCTCCTTGGAGGTGATCTTGCATCTGAGGCTTGAGGACTAGAAGATCCTGAGTGACAGAGTGGAGGAAGGCATTCCAAGCAGAGGGGTTATATGTGCAAAGGTCTTGAGGCATCATCTGAGCATGGGGCAAATTGCAAGCCAGAAATTGGGGTCCGGGGAAATCCCCTGGGGGCAAGGAGATACCAGGCTAGAGAGACCAGTAGGAGACAGACAGATAGAGCCTCAACAGCTGGGTGGAGGAGTTTGGGCGTCACCCATGGAGCAAAAGACTTGAGGCAAGGAGGGCTGAGCATGTCTTAAAACCCAGGCCTGGCTAGGAGAAGGAGGGCAGTGTTCAGGGCCAAAGTCCAACCACAGGGTGTCCTTGTGTGACTTAGAAAAAGATGTCCCCTCTGGACAGATACAGCTTAGAGTTCAGCTCCTTCCCAGCCGTGTGTGTTGGTGTGTGTGTGCGCGCACGTGCGCAGACACGGGGGGTTGTGCAGTGCACAACCTGGACAACTGTACATGGCCAGCCTTGGTGCGTGCCCTTTCTCTGCACACTCTCCTCCTCTTCCCCCTCTCCCTGTCCCTGTGCCCTCACCTCCTGCCCCCTGCCCCCCACAGCCTCTCCTCCCACAAGGACTCACAGCCAAGGCCTCCTCTGTGGTCCACTCTTTCATGCCTTTCTTGCGCAAGCGTTCAAAGATGACCACGTCAGCGCCCTTGGTGTAGAGGTAGATGGAGCCCTCGGGGTTGCGGACTGCAGGGGGAGAGGCCTGGCTGCCCACATGCTCTACCCTGCCGGCCCACCACACTCTCCCCTGCACGGGCACTTACCCAGCACTGACATGCGCTTGCGTATGCTGTTGAAGTCCATCATGGCCAAGACCTGGTACACCCGTTCCTCCCCCAGCTCCATCACCGTGATGCTGTCCTGTGTGCGCGCCAGGAACACGTAGCCGAAATTCCGGGCCGCCGTGACCAGTGCCTCCTCATCGGGGGATGCAGCCTGGTACACCAGCTGGTCTGGTCAGAGAGGGAACCACGGGGTGGGAGGGCGCCTTCCCTGGAGCTTGCCCACCATCAGGACCCGCCACTCATCTATGGCGGGTCCCATGTCCGTCTCCAGAGCACGGGGGAAGAAATGGACCCAGTAGACAGTCAGCAGACGTTTACGGGACGGTGGTCTCCTGGGCTGGTATGACCTCTCAGCCCCGTAAAAGAAGGGGGGTGCTTGGGCCCCGGTCTGAAGGGCCTCTCCCTCCCAGCAAGAACAGATCTCGAGTCACAGGCCTGGACACCCCGAGATCCAGAAGAGGCAGGGCTTGGGACAGTGAGAGGAGCCCTGGTGATGGGGTTGGGCAATCTCTAAGGCCAGGGGAGCATGTCAGGGGCCCCGGGGCCTGAGCACCCTCCCAGGCAGGGAGAGGGTGGCCGCACTCACTGTCCTTCTCCTGCACCATCACGGTGTGGCAGATGGCCAGCAGGCGCCAAAACTCCCGCACCATCTTGTCCTCATTGTCCTGAACAGCGCACATGAGCTTCGCGTTTCGGTAAAGAAACTTCCCATCGGCAAATTTGTTCCAGAGGTAGGGGTTCTCCTGTGTGGCGGGGTGAGGGGCAGGTGGGTTGTGGGCGCGTCCCTGATCGCCCCTGCCCCCCACCGTCCAGCACTGCAGGGTGCCAAGGGCTCACCTTACGTGGGATCTCCTCCTCTTCATCCGGGCCTGGGGAAAGACCCCCCCCCCATCAGGCCTCAGCTCTCCTGGACCCACGGGGATCCCACAGCCCCCGATCCCCACTGTCAGGCTTCCTGGGGCCACTGGATACAGCGGACAAGCTGGGCCTGGGGCTCTGGACCCGACACCCCAAGCAACCAAGGACCCCCCGCCTCAGCTCTGCCTTCCGCAAAGGAGGCCAAGAGGCAGCCACAGCTCCTGGGGGTCCCAGGGACAGCCAAGGGCAGAACGCAGCCTCACGGAGCGTGCACTGTGTTTGATCTCTTCAAGGTTATCTTCTTACAACTTGGACTTCGCTGCCTACTTTGGAAAAATTGGTGGTTCCACATAAAAACCTGGGTCCTCAGCCCTTCTAGAAGACCCGGCTGGGGGTAGATGCTGTTCGCCACAGACCCCGCTGCTCCCTATCGCCCCTCGGGCCCTGGCTGAGGGTGGGGTGGAGTTTCCAGGAGGGCATGGGCCCGTTCCTGTCTCCCCCGTACCACCCGGGCGGGCCCTCTTTCACCTCCTGGTCTCCACGTGCCCTAGTTTATGACAAGGACGGATGAGGCCCCGCCCACCACTGTTTGTGTGGTCTCTGAGCTGACAGTGGCTTTCCGGTTTCCAAACGACGGGGAGGAAACCGAGAAAGACTTCTCTCGTGACACCTGGAAATGCTGGTGAGTGTCCACGCGGAAGGTTTGTTTGTGAAAACCCAAAGAAGGGTCCTGTCCCGCCGTGGGGCAGGTGTGAGGACAGCGGACACCCGCGTCCGTAGCTGCCCGCCCGAGGCCGCCGGCATGCTCCGCCGGCCCGGAGGCAGGGCAGACTCCTGGGTGCTGCAGGGGGCAGGGGACCCACCGTAGATGACACCCCCGATGCAGCATTTCTTGAAGGTCATGACGTTCTGGGTGAGGGTGCCGGTCTTGTCTGAGAAGATGTACTCCACCTGGCCCAGCTGGTCGTTGAGGCTAGTGCTGCGTGCCTTGGCGGGCTCGTCCCGCGGCACAGAGTACATGTGCACATCCCAGTTGATGAACATGCTGTTCCCCAGGTAGATGAATTCGACCCTGCAACGCACGCCGGTCACGCCCGATCCCCCCACTCTGACAGAAGGGCTGGGGTGGGGCGGCCTGACTCACATGATGAACATGGCCATGGGCACCATGACGCTCAGCAGGATGAGGAAGCCCCAGAAGATGAGGAAGGTCTCGGTGGCCACGCTGTGCAGGTCCTTGGAGGGCACGTAGTGGTGCTTGGCCTTGAACTCCTTCACCTTGAACCAGAAGCCGAAGCTCAGTGCCAGGGAGATCAGCACCAAGGACACGAAGATCTGCGGGGGGGGAGGGTGGCGGTGGAGCAGGCGCAGGTAGGGAGCCCCGGGCGGCACACGGACACCCTGGGGACCTACCAGCAGGGCCGTGAGGATGGCCCCCTCCCCAGCCAGCCCTGTCCACGGGCCCAGCAGAGGGGGCTGGGGGCCAGGGGGGCCTGCAGGCGGCTCTCATCAGGCCTTGTGGCTGCTATTAAATTATTATTACGATAACTTCAAAGGAGATAAAGTTAATTAAGCCAAAAGTTAAGGACCATTAACTGTCAGTGGAAGGGAGGCGAGCATTTCATTGCCTCCTGCACGTCTGGAGAACATCCAGATCAACATTTACTTCCTAAGGACATTCCTACTTGACTGTTACCTCACAGGAAGACTCTGGCCCACAGGCCTGTCCTGGGATCAGGCTGCGCAGCCCGCACAGCGGGGGCGTCCCCTCCCCCCCCGCCCCCTCCCCGGGCGCCCAGGGCAGGGGCCCCTCACCAGCATCACCAGCCTGTTCATCAGATGGTCTATCTTGGTTCTCTTCAGATGGATCTTGCCGCAGTTCTTCATGATCTTGGTGTCGAAACCTGCAGGGTTTGCGTCCACTCACCCCTGAGCCCGTCCATCTGCTCGCCCCCCCTTCCCCTCCAGCCGCCCCCACGTCCGTCCACCTACATCCAGCACCCTGCACACGACACTCCCTTCTCCAGCCACAATGAGGGTGCTTGCTGGCTCCACCGGTCCTGGCCGGGGACCTCCTGCCCGTGACTGCCGAGCCCCCACCGCCCCCCGCACACCCCAGTGGCCGTACCAGCATAGATGACCATCCCGTAGCAGGTGTCCGTGTTCCGGACCCTGCAGCCGCGCAGAAGCACGTTGCCGCTGTCCAGGGGGTGCTTCCTGCCGCCCCACTCCAAGCACCCCACAAAGTGGTGCATCCGGCTGTTGGGCTCCTCGCACACCACCTTGCCTGTGGGCCAGGGGGCGGTCAGGGAGCCACCCAAGCAGGGGGCCACCGTCACGGGGCCTGCACCGGCCCACACTCGCCCCACTGGCCTCACGGCTCCTCAGACAAGCCCTCCCCGTGGAGCCCCCTGCTCATGGGTATGACCCCGGCACGTCACTGGGCCTGGTGTCACTGATGTCTGTGAGCTCCGTGGGAGAAGGCGCCAGCCTCGTCTCAGTCACACTGAGGCCCCAGAGCCCAGCCCCGCCCCTGGCATACAGTAGGTGCTCAGGAAACCTTTGAGGAGGGGAAGAAGGAAAGGACACCTACATCCAGCACCCTGCCACCACAGGGGACAAATGCAGGGCACTCTTCTGCCACCACCGCACAGTGAGTGGGTATCTCCAGCCCCACTTCTGTTTGAGAAACTACACTCGGGGTCACAGGCTGGCCCGGGGCAGGGTCAAAATGACAATGAGGTGTGGGCTGGGGCCCTGGGAGGGAGCAAGCCGGGGGGCCACAGGCCTGCTCCAGCGCCGAGAGCCTGGGTTTGTCCTCAATGTAGAAATGGCAGGCCTGGCGGGGGGGCAGGGGAGCCAAGGGGCAAGCCCGCTCCTCCCGTCACCTCTCCAACCCAGGCTCCTCCTCTGAAAGATGGGCCACGCCTTGCAGGAGCCCTGCCTGGGGCAGCTGGGGCAGGTGGGGGCCTCGAGGGAGGTGTCCGGACTGGTGCAGCCACCCTCCACACAAGCCAGCCTTTTCCCTGGATATCGTGACAGACAGGCAACCAGCACAGGACACAGATTCTGCTCCAGGACCCATTGGAGTGATGTGCCTTTGCAACAAGCCAGGAAAAAAATCAAGCATCCCCTGGCTGGGGCACGACGAACACCAACTGTGTCCACAGCTACGGAATGTCTTGCTTTCCAGGCAGAAAATAAGAAACGTCAAGGACTCCCTGTCCCGTGGGCTTTGCCACCGCACGTAGGTCGTGAGCCCACGTCCACAGACTGCCTTTTCGATTAAACAGCCAAACGTGTTTGGCTTTCAGCGGCCATGCGTTGCAAGTAAGACGTAATGCCCGATAAAATGCTGCCCTTTGTACTGTTGACAACAGGGAACGCCCCAGCGCCTACGTTGTTTGAGAGGACGAGAAACAGGCCCGGAGCAAGCCCACCTCTTAAAGGCCGTCCTGGCCCCCAACACCCCCTAGACACCCCATAACCGTCCCCCAAGCCCAGCAAGGTGGGGAAATTTTGCACCCACTGCACAGAGGGGCAGATGGAGGCCCAGGAGGGGCAAACGGGTCTGCTGCCTCTCACCTTGGAAGGAAGCCATGTTCCTTATATTGGTCAGCTCGAGGTGGGTGACCAGCGGGGCCTGCCTGAACTTCAGGTTGGTCTCCCTGGTGATGAGATGGGGAGCTAAGCACCTACTGTGTACCAGCTGCCAACCAGGAGGCTGAGGCCCAGAGGGCAGGGCCTTGCCTCACTTCCCACGCACGCGGAGCACAGCGGGGCCTCCAGGAACGTCGGCGTGAAGGGGGGTCCCTTGCTCGGGGCTAATCTTACTGGCCCTGCCGGCTTGCAGGCGCCCCACGAGTGTTCATGGGGCGAATGACCAGAATGTCCAAGTGGGCTCGCTGTGCCAACTCTCCGGCCCTTGGGGAAGGTCTTGCACCCAGAGCCCCAAACCCCTAGTGATGAGCCCCTGCTCACCCATCAATGTCTGCGGTCTCCACGTAGCACAGACTGCTGGGCTCCGTGCTGGCCAGCAAGAGCAGGTCGGCCTGGGGTGAGGAGGGGGTCACGAGGAAACAGCATTGTCAGGGGGCAAGAGGCAACGGAGCAGGAAGCCGCCCTCCCCCTGGAGCCCACCCACTCACCGGGACGATGTTGTCTCTGTGCAGACACACCAGGTCTCCCACACGCAGGTTCGCCCATTTCTTCCACAGGAAGCTGCGGTGGTGGGGGCGGTGGCGGGTGTGAGAGGGGGCCCCTCCACGCCCAGCCTTGGCCACCCCCAGCTCAAAGAGCAGGGCTTCCCACCGGCAGCTGCCCGCCCCCAGTCCTGCCAGAGGGCCGGCCTTCACTGACCCCCCACTACCTGGTCCCTTCCAGGCCCTCCCCCCCCCCCCCTTTAGACCCTCAGCCTCTGCCCCCACCCCAGGGCCCATCCCAGGCTTGAGAGACAGTAGCCACTTAGGAAGGGCAGGCCGGGTCCCATGGGACTCAACCAGGTACTGCTCCCTGTCGCACCCCCCTCCCCCGCCACCGCCCTCTGGGTCACGGGCCTCACCTCTTCCCCACCAGGATCTGGCACGGCCTGTTGTTGACGATCCTGTCACTTCTGTGTCGCCCCTGGGCTGACAGTGGGGGGGGCGGGTCAGAGGGGCAGCCCCACCCCCAGCCAGGCCCCCAGGCCCCCCAGGTAAGGGCCCAGGTGCAGAGCAAGCCGACCACACGGGCGTCTGTCCAGAGCGCGCGGCGTCAGCAGCAGGAGGCAGATTCTGCTTCCACCCGTGTGAGTGCCCTCCCCCCACACCCGCCCCCGCGCCACACACCCCCAACCACACTTACGATGTCATCCACCAGGTCTCGGGTGGCCCGGATGATGAGGAGGCCCATGAGCGGGGCAAAGAGACTGAACCAGGGCAGCGTGGAGATCTCGGGGAAACCCTGACGTGGCGGGTGGGTCATGCCAGTCCGTCCCCCAGGCACCACCCTGACCGCCTCCCCCTGCCCTCCCACCAAGCACCCCCAGCCTTCCAACCTGGCTTCCTGGGTCCACCTGCTGACCACCTCAGCCCAGGGCCAAACCTCAGGACTGGTCCTTCTCCAGAACTTCTCCCCAGCACACTCCTCCTCCCCTCCATGCCCAGCTCCCATGTCACCTCCTCCAGGAAGCCCTCTCAGCCCAAGCTGTTCCCTCCTCGGGGCCTTCACGCTCACTGTTCCCCTCCCAGTAACCCTGCTCCTCCCCATCAGCTCCTCCAGTGGCCCATAGACCAGCCTGGGTGGGGAGTCCCTGTCCCCATCACTGGTGCCCACCACGTGGTGTGATGTCACCCCACCAGTCCCCAAGCCACCTGAAAACAGGTGTCAAGGTCACTGCCAGGTCCCCGATGCCTAGCATAGGACCCACACGCAGTAGGTGCTCAAAAGTTTTTATTGGATCTTTACTCAGAACAGAATGAGATGCTGGGTGAGGGTCAGGGTGCTCTGGAAACTGCCGCTGAGAGAGGGAGGTGCCCATGCCCAGACCACCCAGGCAGTGGGAAGTGGCCCGGCAGGTTCTGAGAACATGCTCTTGACCCCTGCTTCCTCCTTGCCCTCTGGGGTCAGCTCCTTGGACCTGAACGAGCTGTGCATGCACCTTCATCATTCAACATACATTGAGCACCCCTCTGTGCCAGGCCCCGCCCTGGGCAGCAGGGCCCCAGTGATGAGTGTGGGAGCCAGACATTGACCCACTAAGCACCCAGACAAGAGCACAGTTAAACTGCCCTGGGTCTACAGAACCCTGGGGCAAGGGATGTCAGGGAGGGCCCCTGGAGAAGGCAACGTGAGCGGGGGGCTGACCCCTGGGGCTGCCCCCACCCTGCCACACCTGGAGAATGATGATAAAAAGGAAGTAGAGGTTGGAGATGCGGCAGAACTGCTCACACAGGTTCAAGGGCAAGAAGGAGAAGACGTTGTACTTGGCAGTGTAGATGACATTGCTCTGGAATGAAAGCCGGCACAGCATTGCAGCCCAGGCGAGGGGCCCCCCCCACCTACCCTGCCTGCCTTCTGGCTGCCACCAGCATTGGCTGAACACCTGCTGAATGCAAGGTCTTGAGCCCGAGTTCACTGAGTGCCTGCTGAATGCCAAGCCTTAAGCTGGCATTTCTGAGCCCCACTGGGTGCGAAGAGCCACGGCCCCCGTATTCCCTAGAGTGAGACACATGCAAGGGGTTTGGGGTAGAGCCCCATGGACGTACTGCACTTTCAAGGGTTCTTAGGAACTCGTCACAGTGCGAGGCTCCAGCCCTCAGGGTTAACGTGGGGGTGCGGGGTGCTGTGGGGGAGGCCGGCGCCGTGAGACCGGGGCTGCCCACCTTATACTTCTGCCTCTGCCAGCACAGGAAGCTCTTCTTCTTGAACTGGCTGTTGTGGGCCCTGCTGTTGGCTTTTACCTCCCAGGTGAATGCTGAAGCCAGAGTGAGCAGGGCATCGTGCAGGGCCGCGGACAAACACAGGCTAACGACACCCCAGCGGAGGGCTAATGGGCCCCCAGGGGACCCAGCACTGGGGACACTCAGTGGGCAGGGTGGGGACACTCAGCGCATGGCCAGGGAGCCGGTAAACAAACGGGATGGCCCCTGCAGCCCCGCCTCCCCCCCGAGCCCCCAGGAAGCTTGCCAGGAGCCAGAGGGAATCCGAGCAGTGGGCCCTGACCTGGGCCAATCCCTAGGCTGGGCCACCCTGGGCCACCACCTAGGCTACAAGAACAGGCTCTGGGAGACCCATTTACACCCATTCAGTCTACAGAGGAGGTAAACTGAGGCCCAGTGATGGGCTCCAAGGTGATAGGCTGCAGGCCCTGAATCCCAATCTGGCATCAGTCATCAGGTTTGGGACTATTTATAACCCAACAAGAGCCCTACACTGGGCCTCTGTGTGGGTTTGGGGGAGCCTCCTCAGTCCCCCCACTACACTTTGTGATGCCCCTTCGCCCCCTCGCCCAGACTCAGGACACACACCTGTGTTCTTCTCCCCCTCGAGGTCCTCTCGGTAGGAGAGACTGCCCATGCTGGTGGGGCTGTGGGGAGAGGGCCCAAAGTCACACCAGGGGCCCAACCCTTGCTGGACCATCGTCCCATTCTCTGCGCTCCTGGGGACTCACGGTCTGAGAGTGGGCCCTCTAAACTGTCACCTCCCACGACCACCAGCCACTGGCTGTGTCCTTCTCCGGGTGTCCTCAGGCCCAGTGGGGCCCAGGCTGACCCCCAAACCTACAACAGCCTCACATCCCGCAGCCCCCAAGCCAGCAACCTGCCTCGTCTTCCCGCATTAGAGCTCAACCCCTAGGAGGAAGGGTTCCCTCTCTGGCCACTGCTCCCCACCCCATCACCTCTCTCGGCATGCCCACACCCACCCCTTCCCTGGTCGTCCTGCGCCCCCTCCTGCCCCAATCCCCGGAACCACACACATGCTCAGCCCACTTAGGTGCTCCATCAGTGTTTGTTGACTGACTAAGTGGGGCCCCACGGTTATATGTTAGATCTGGAAGGGTGTATACGAGGGTCAAGCTATTCAGAGAGGTCTGAGCGTGGTCTTGGGGCAGCTGACCGCGATGGGGAAGATGGGGGCAGACACCGCGCCTTCTACAAGCCTGGAACGCTCCCACCATCCAGCTCATGCTTGACTGTTGCCCTCCCATGCCCGGAACTTGAGTCTAACCAGGGGACCCTCAGCAGCTCCCCATGTGGACCCTCCACCCCCCCAAGCACGCAGCAGCTCCCCACCTCCCCGAGCCCCTGACCGGCTGTTTCTTCCACCGCGAGTAGCTTTGCCCAAAGCCTGGCCAGTGCCTCCTCACCCTTCTGGTTTCAGCTCATACTTCTCAGACCGTCCACACTCGTTCAGGTGCCTCCTCTGGGCTCCCCCTCTACCTGGAGCGTCCCCCATCCCAGGTCTGATCCCCCCTCTCTCCTCTGCTTCTCTCCCTGTCGGGGCTGCCTGCTGAAGTCAAACTTTCAGGGCTGGCCTCTGAGTCAACAGCGTCCCCAGGCCCCGAGGGGGAGCACCTGGCTCAGAGCTGGTTCCGTTGCTCCCGGGAGCCCGAGCTGGGCCAGTGCCCATTCACCAAATGAGGAAAAGTGAGGCCCGGGGTGAGCGAGGCTTAGCCAAGCGGGACCCAGAGGCCGGGGAGACCCAGCGGGGGGCGGATGGGGCCGGAGGGCAGAATCCACTCCAAGTTCGTGTGGGGGCAGAAGACGCCCCCTCCCCCAGTGCTGGCTCCCCCTGCCTTCCCACGTCCAGCTCATCAGAAGCCTCGAGCATCCGGCAGCGGCGGTGGCCAGACGCCGGAGCCCCCCTGGACGGGAGACCTGGGTCCACAAGACCCCGGGCGCTGCGGCTCCCCCACTGGACTCCGCCCCGCGCGAACCTCCAGCGACGCCCGCCGCGGCCGCCGCGACCTCACACCCTCAGGCTGGGCGGAGTCCAGAGAGGGTGCGCGGGCGCCCGGGGACACACAGCAGCGGGAGCGCCGCCGCTCACCTGCGCGGGCCGGGCCGGGCGGTCCGCGGGTGGCCGGGGCGGCGGACGTGGCGCAGCTGTTAGCCCGGTGCCAACCGGCCTGAAACGGGCGGCACGGGCGCGGCGCGGGAGGGGGCGGGCCCTTCTAAAACTGGGCGGGGCCCGGGCCGCCCTGGGGGCGGGGCCTTCTACAGCTGGGCGGGCCCGAGGGGCCGGAGGCAGCCCTGGGGGCGGGTTATGTAAATGATGGTACCGGAGGGGGCGGGGCGGCTTTGTAAGCCTGGCCGGGGCGGGGGCCGCCTGGGGACGGAGTTCTGCAAATGGGCGGGCCCCGAGGGGCGGGCGAGGCGGGGCGGAGCCTTACGGAGAGGGCCAGGTAGGGGGCTCCGGGCAGAGGTGGAGCCTGGGGCGGTCTCTGCAGTGGTGCCAGCCAGAGGAGGGGCGGGCCCAGATCCAGGGTTGGGGCTTTGCAAGGAGTTGAGGGGTGTCAAGGTAGGGGTAGGCTGGGGAGGGTCAGTGGGCGGGGCCTTGCACAGCAGGCCCAGAGTACTAATGGGCCTGTAATTTAGGAGCAGGGTCTCGGTAGGGTGGATTGGACCTGGCCATGGTTGGACGGGGGGGCCAGAGTGGGGCTAGGAACACAGGAAAGCCGCACAGGCGATCACAGGTCTCAGCTGTGTGCCTGGGTTGTCCCTCACTCATCCTGTACCTGTTGAATGAGCACCTTCCTGCAGGTGTAGTTTTGGGCCAGGGCGTTAGAGGAAGAAGCCCACGAGGTTCTGGCCTGGTGTGTGCTCACCCAGCGGGCGGCCAGGGCTCCAGGGGCCTTCCTGAAGGTGACAGGCGTGGGAGACAGCCATAAGGCAGGGTCATCGCCAGGCCCCAGAGGTGGGCAACTTGAGCCAGGGCAGGAGGGGCTGCTGACTCTAGGGCCTCCCTAAGTGGGGTTCAAGGGAAGGGGCAAACTCGGGAGGGCAGAAGAGATGATTGAGCGCCGTCTTTCCTATTTTCACTTTTAGAAACCGTCTGAAGTGTGGAAATTAGGAAGGTAGTTGGTACTTTCCCGCCTTTTCTGCACTTTCCCACCCTCACCACCCTTCCCTCCTAGTCCTGGGATCCCTCCCCCTGGCACATTCCTGATCCAACAGACCTGGGACCTGCACCTGATTCCATGCCCCAGCCTCCCGTCTCTGCCTGGGGCCTGGAGCCCTTCATAGCAACACCTGTGAGCAAATGTTGGGTGAATGAATGAGTGAGTGATGGTGTGGTGAGGACAGCACAGAGGATGTGACCTCCACCATCAGGGCGGCAACCCCCCTACTCCTTGTTCCTTGGAAGCCTGGTCTGCACACCCTCCTTGGCCTGGGGACGGGAGAGCAGGTAAACCTCCCATTTATTCATTCACTCAACAAACACCCAGCCCCGTCCCCGTGGTTAATGGGAAAGACCCTGGGGTGGTGGTGGCGGCGGCGGGCGGGGGGGCGCTGCCACAAATTGTTCTGGTAGTCTTTAGGAGAGACTTTGCTGGGTCCGCGAACCCCATTCCCTCCCTGGGATTTGAAAAGGCCCTGCAGCCTCCAAGAGTCAGCATCTTTGGCCAGCTGAAAGCTTGCACTCCTCCTCCCGGTCCCCCTGGGGGGCTCGGTATGCTCTGGGGAGGCAGACACTGCCAGAAGCACAGAAACAGGGGGCACCTGGGTGGCTCAGTCAGTCTGACTCTTGATTTCAGCTCAGGTCTTGACCTCAGGGTCCTGGGATCCAAGCGCTGCGTCGGGCTCTGCACCAGGCGTGGAGCCTGCTTGAGATTCTCTCTCTCCCGCTGCCCCCTCTCCAAACAAAAACAAAAACACAGAAACCGGCCGTGCCATTTATTTAGGAAACAACTACTTATTTACAGAAAAGGTGGGAGAAAGTCAGACGGTCACAAGAACGTCAGGGGGACACAACAGTGGCTGGGTCAACACTCCCCCTGGAGGGCCCCGCTGGATCCAGAGGCAACCAGTCCTTGGCAGCGATGGCCCAGGACACCTTGGGGGCAGAGGCTGCTGTGTCCTCAGCCTGGGACCCTGCTCTCTGGGCCTGCAGCAGAAGCTTGACAGAGAAGCAGGGGGCCTCCTCCGGGCAGCCCTCCCTCCAGCACCTGTGTGTTCCTGCCTCCAGACCTAGGGCACTCGGGTACCTGCCCCTCCACGAGGTTATTTCTGGCTTCACTTCCCATTATAAATGAACTAAAGGTGGAGACCCGAGCAGCCCTGGCGCTTCCACCCCAAGAGGCACCGTAATTCACAAAGCCGCCAATTCCATCGCTGGGCGTTGTGCACACAAGCATGTCCTGGGAGCAGCAAACAGGCACACGGCGGTGAGCGACCACCCTTCCCTTTCCACGGAAGCTTCTCAGACACGCAAGGCACAGTGGCTCTCCGGTCCCACCGGGACCCTCCACGCCCAGCCCCCCATCCCCCGGGCCAGCAAGGTGGACCCCACTCACAGGACATGGTTGCTGCCTCCAACATCACAGCACCCCCAGGGCTCCAGGTCTGCATCCCCAGGCCAGGCTGGCAGGCCCGGGGACGGCTCTCAGGAAGATGAACAAGGGTGTGCTGCTTCCCCAGTTAGGGGCACAGGTGCTGACCGTGGGGCTCACCTGGCACCAAGAACACCACCAGACGCCACGCAAGCTAAAATCCATACAAACATTTATTCCGTCCCTGCCTCGGGTTGGGGGAGAGGGGCTCAGGGCCCTGGGGAGGCTGCAGGCCTTTACACACAGCCCCTGGGGAGGGTGGGGCTCTGGCAGGAAGACAGGGTCCAGAGGCTGATGGGCCCTGGAGGGGTCCAGAAGGCGAGGCCCTGGGGGGGGGGGAAGGGGGGCTGGCTTGGTTCCCAGAGGTCACGGAGTCCAGGTGGGTTTGGGGAGGCCAGTTCCCACCCGTCTGGCCCAGGCCAGGCTGGACTCTCTCGGTCCTGGTGGCTGCCAAGGGGACAGCTTGTCGGCTCCCGGCCCCCCAACTTCTCCCCCTCCCCCGCCCCCAACAGGGAAGGCAGCACCAGGGTCTTGCTTCTCCGGGCTGGGCCGGGGAAAAGACAACTGTGCAAGTCGTCAGGTTTAAATTACAAATAATAAAAATAACAATACAAAATAAAAAAAACCCCTGTCTCAAACACACCCACGAAAAGCCTGCCCGGCAGGAGGAGGGGCAGGAGGTCTGGCTGCCAGGGACGCAGCGGGGCCCACGGGGGGGCCGGGGGGGGGTCTGTCCCGGCCTTCTCCGGGAGTCAGCAGCGGTCTCCAGAGGACAGAAGGCGGGGGCGGCGCAAGGGGCCGGGTGGGGGGCAGGGCTCCAGGTGGTCTCGGCGTGGGGCTCTCGTGCCGCCGGCTCGTCCCGCTCTCTCTGTTTCCATGTCTTGGCGACGTGGACAGGGTTAGCTCTCGAGATTTATTGCACTGTTTTGGAAGAGGCCTGGGGTAGAGGCCGGGCCGGGGCTGCGGGGAAGGCGGGCAGGCGGCAGCGGTCACCGCTTGGTCTTGGCGTCTTCTCGGATCTTCCAGATCACCAGGTGCATGCAGGCGCTGGCGTCCTCGCTAGAGCTGTGCCCGTCCACTGCAGAGCGGGAGGGGGGTGCGTCAGGGTGGGCGCGTCCCCCAGGCCCGGCCCCGCCGCCCCGCCGCCCGCCGGCTCACCGTTGTCCTGGATGATCTGTCTGAGGTAGTCAGCCATGAGGTTCCGCAGGGAGCGCTTGTAGGGGAGGCCCAGGCGGTGCGGGAAGAGCACGGACGTGTCCACCACGGTGCTGTGGATGACCTGTGGGCGGGCGGCTGGGCAGAGACCGCAGGGGCCAGGGCCCCAGGGAGCCAGGGTAGGAAGGTGCCCGGGGTCGGACCACCCAACTCCCGCCCCTCCCCCCACCCAGCTGAGGGCCCTGGCCCCAGGACCCCCGGCAGGCGGAGCCCGGGGCGGGCGGTACCTTCAAGGCCAGCAGGTCGCTCTCCAGGCTGTGTCCGATGAGGACAGTGTCGGCGCTGAACATGCTCAGCAGGACGGCCTGGACGTCCCGGAGCGAGATGCTCGTGTTGGCGAGGTCAGCCTCGGTCACCCCTGAAAACCTGCGGTGGGCAGAGTTGGGGCCTGAGAGTAGCTAGAAAGGGGTCTGGGGTTCCCGAGCCCGGAGCCAGGCAGGGAGCGGGGGGGTCGGGGCCGCACCTGGTGTTGTAGTCAACGATCTCGTTGTCTGGCTTGACGAAGGTGTCGTAAACCACCTGCATGTCCGTGTCCACCACCGTGACGCGCGTCAGCTCCAGGCCGTACGTGGTGTAGGACTGCGCGGCCGGGAGGGCTCATGTGACAACGCGCCCGCCCCACCCCGAGCTCCGGGGGAGCTCCCGGGGGCTCCTCTGGGAGCCGGAGCAGGCGTGAACCTGGAGTGCCCTCGCTAAGCCCCAGCAGCCCCCCGGTGCGCACGCCAGTCCCCAGTAAACGCAGCCGTGTTGTCAAGCGCCTGGGACGAGCCGAGGGCCGAAGCCAGAGCTTCTGCTTGGCGGTGGGGGAAAAGCCCGCTCTCACAGCCCGAGCCAGAGAGAGGCTGGCACCCGCCGCTGCCCGCGGCTCTTCCCCTCACCTGCTCTATCCTGAGACCCACGCCGGCTCCAAGCTGCGGGTGTGGGTGCCCGGCCGCCACGAGCACGCGCGGCACGCAACTCACCATTTCACAGTCGAGGGCGAAGATCCCTGGGTGAGCGTCTTCCGCAACTTCTTTATCGAAAGTCTTCACAAAGCCTTCGAGGTTTTCCTTCCGGCCGTCCTGCACGTGTTGCTGCAGGCGAGACAGGAAGGCCGGTGGGCCCGGCGTGGGCTCGGGCCGGGCAGTGTCCGGGGGACGCCCCCCTTTCCAAGGCCGCCGCCAGAGGCACACGGATGAAAGGACAGGGAAGGGGGGTCAGGGCTCCGGCCCAGCCGCGCCTCCTCTCCGGCCAGGCGGGAAAGCGCCGAGCAGGGCCCGAGAGACCTACCTTGGCGACCTGGCAGCCGGTGGAGCCGATGGCGGCCGAGCAGCACGTGTACTGAGTCTCCCAGCCGCCAGCCACTGGAAGGGAGGTGGCGGTCAGGGCCGGGGCCCGCCCCACGCCTCGCACGCACGACGCTGGCACCCGGCGGCCGGGCAGAGGCTTCCCAGCAGAGGAGGGCGGGCCCCGTGAGGCGGGCGCTCCCAGCCTCCTTCCTTGGGGGTGCGGGGGGGCTCACCCCGGTTCCGGCGGAGCCGCCCCCAGTGGTAGCAGCACTCCTCTTCCCGCACGCAGCGGCCCGACGGGGACACGAGGTACTCGGCGCCACAGCGGCAGCAGATTCTGCAGGACGCTGTGAGGCAGCGGACGGCCGAGGCATCAGGCCCCGAGCCCCCTGCGTCTGTCCCTTGCTCACCTTCGCGCCCCCCTACCCAGACGGCCCTCCACGAGCCGCTCCCCAAGCATGGGTGCTCAAGCCCACTCACCGTCCTTGGGCTTCTTCTCCTCAGCCGTGAAGATGACGGCGCCCCCCGGCCGCTCGGGGTGCGGGAAGGGGTAGCCATTCTCTTTGAGCTGGTCCTCGGTGAGCAGGTACTCCTTGAGGCGGCCATACAGGGCGACCCCTGGGGACAAGCGGGACAGGCGGTCATCCCACAGCAAGGCCGGGGAGGGCCGGGCAGGTGAGCAGGGGGCAGGCCTGGCGGGGGTGGGGCGGGAATGCTGCCACAGGAGCCACCGCTGAGCCCCCGAGTGGCCCGGCTGGACCGCTGGAGGGACCGGGCTCACCTTTCAGATCCTCCACCCGGGGGCTGCTCGGGCGGCTGAGCGAGAAGCTGGTCTTGGTGGCCAACTTGCCCCCCAGCACCATCTCATGGGACACAACCCTCCGGCCGCCGGTTTCTGGAAGTGGGGGGAGGGTACAGTACGCTCAGACTCCCGGGTGCACCCCTGCCCTCCATGGTGGCCTGTCCCCTGGCCGGCTCCTCAGCACCCAGTCAGGAGAGGCCTGACCGCCTGTGACCTGGGGGCAGCCACCCTGCCCCCACCTTAACTCTCCCGGACGCAGCTGCGGGTGGTGGTCCTAAGGGACGGGGACGACCTAAGGGCCTTCGGGGGCTCCGTGGACACTGCCCGCAGGAGCTGTGGGGGCGGAGGCGGGAGCAGGAGACTGCGGAGGTGTGCGCACTGACGGATTAATGTGCATTCGGGGGCAGGAAAGAAACGGCCTCCCGGAGCTGAGCGTGCGGAGCAGGCCCCGGGAGCTTCGCCTCTGACGAGGCCGTCCCATGAGCGGGGCCCCTCAGCTCGAGAGAGCCAACTAGCTAAGGAGGGCGGTTACTAGCGAGAAGAGGCGGTGGTGAGGCCGTGGGGCCGGCATCATCGTCCGCAGAAGCCTGCCGACCAGCCGCCGGCCCCACCACAGCGTTTCCCGCGGCCTTCTGTCCGACAGTCCCCATGCTCCGAGCGGCAAAGAGCCAGCCGGCCAGGGCCCCATGCCCCCGCTCCCTCACCTGGGGAGCCTGGGGTCCTGCGCTCAAGGCACAAAGCTGACTCTTCCAGACGTGAACTCCCTGGCCACCCCCTCTCCCTCCACCCAATTTACTGTTGAGACCGGGCGCGGAGCTGGGGACCAGGCCCCGCAGCTTCTTGAGGGTGTTCACGGCGACATTCAAGTAGATGTTCTTGCTGGGGCTGCGGTCGTAGGCCACCTTCTCCTCGTTCAGCGCCTGGGGACAGACGTGCTGCTCAGGCCTGGGGTCCTGGGCTTGGGGCCCGGGAGCAGCCCCTCAGCCTAGGACCCAGCCAGCCTGCGGTCAGCGGCCGCCTGCCAGGGTCACACACCTTCTCTATGGCTTCCTGGTTTGAAGAGCAGAACTTGAGACACTCCTCAATGAACAGGTTCAGATACCGCTGGCGGATGACCGTGGGGACTTTGCCCCCAAACTCTTTGGGGATAACGGGCTTCTTTAAACTCTAGGGAAGACAGACCCATTGGAGGTGGCACGTCCCAGCCTGGGCCTCTGACGCCATTTCTCAAACCCACAGGGCATCACACACGCAGTGGACCCTGCTGGGAACTCTGGGCTCCGGTGACCAGGAGGGTGGCCGCTGGCTCATCAGCACCAACAGACCACCCTAGCAGTGTGGACAGAGGAGAAACTGAGGGCAGGTGGGGAGGAGGAAGGCACCTGTGCCCCCCTGCTCAGTGTCTCTGAACCGCAGCTGCCCCGAGCGATGGGGGAGCTGAGGGAGTGGGCAGGGGAGGCTCCTGTGGGGAGCAGGACACTCACCTGTAAAGATGGGCTGTGGGCAACGCGCTTGGGGGTGACGGTGGTGGTGGTCTTGGACGCCATGCCCGACAACGTACGCGCCTTCAGGGGCTGGCTGCCCGGCTCGGGGCCATTGGGAGGCTGGCTGCTGCTGGCGGCGAGGGCCCTCTTGGCACCTGTGGGGGCTGGCGGGGCACAGGGTCCGTGAGTGCGGGAGCAGAGCACGCCCATCACCGAGCTGCAGAGCACCAAGCAGCCGCGGTCATTCAGCGCCAGCAGGACGTGCATCTCGGAGCACGGGGGGAAGGGCCGGGCTGTGGGACACGGGCTGCGGAACGGCATTAGGTTCTATCTGCTTTCGGGCAAGTCCATCGAGAAGGGGGAAACACAAACGGGCTTTGGAGGCCGGCTCAGGCAACGTCGCCGCCGGGGTGGTCCGGCGAGTGGCAGGGCACGTGGCGAGGCTTTGCCACATGTTCCGGCCCCCGACTCCGAGGCATTGACGTACGAGGGAGGAAAGGCCCTGGCTCCTGGGCTGAGGACCAGAGGGTACAGGATGTCCCCGGCCTGGTCACTGTGACCAGCCGGCCTGCCCGCCGCGGCCTGTGTTCTGCCTCTCCCTTTGATGAGGTCACAAACCAAACAGTCTCCCGCCCCCCCCCCCCCCCCCAGGGAGGAGGGCACCCGCCTGTGGGGCCGTTTCCGAGGGCTCCAGGCAGGCATCGGGGGCTAGGGGAGGCGGGCTGGGTGAGCGCGTGCGCAGGGCCTCAGACCAGCCCTGCTCCTGGGCCCGGCCGTGACAAGAGAACGGGAGCAGATGAGGAGAGCAGAGGGCCCCGGTCCCCGGCCTCCTGGGAAGGACGCTGGCACCACGAGCCGGCTGTGGCCCATCGGACACCAGGGTCAGCCTCTGCTGACGGGGCAGAAAACGTGTGCTTCTCAGAGATGGAAAGACAGCTCTTAGGTTCGTTTAGACAGACTTCTCAGGCAGCACCTGGGCACACGTGGAAAGGAAAGCCAGCCCAGAGCATCGGACGGGACTCCTGAGACCTCAGGTGGGTCCCACGGCCGCTCAGGGAGGTGGCCCCAGTGCCTACAAATGCCGGACTCCCCGCGGGCTGACGCCACCCCCAGCGTGTATGGCGAGGGCCGTGTGCCAGGACCGACCCGTGCGACTCGGCCGCGGGCAGAAGCTGTGGGTTTGTGAGAGAGCCACGTCCCGAGCCCCACGCGGTTCAGGGTCCTCGCCCTTCCCGCTGCTCAAGAACCTCAGCCAACACTCCTCGCCATCGGGTTCTAACCGGGGGGTTCTGGGGGGAGAAGGATCAGAATGCAACAGCTTATGCTGAAGAAGGTTTCCGGCACCAGGGAAAAGCAGCGGTGGCTACGGGCGCCTGCATTTGCAGGACTACCTCATGGGGCCGCCCCTCAGGCCCCGGTTAATCAAGGGGGTATTGGAATAGCAGTAAGGGAGTCCCCTGGGAGCTGGTCAGATGGCAGGGGCCTCCCCCAGAGAGGCTGACTGCATCTGAACAAGCCCTCCTGAGCACCCCCTCCCATGTCCTCTGCTCCAGACACTGCTGACCCAGAGACACCCACCGAGTGTCCCGCCTGTCGGACCCCGGAGGCGTGACCCGGCTTCCGCAGTGTGGAGCGTGCCCCTCAGAGCAGGAGGAGGGGGCAAGACCGCCCCGAGCCCCCCAGGTCAGCTGAGCGCCTCCAGCCACACCTGGGCAGGAGCCAGGGGCCCCACCCCACACACAACCCTGCAGCCAGCTCCCTGTTCCTGGCATTGCTGTCTAGGGCCCAGTGCCCACGCTCAGAACGGCCCCCACCGGGCCACCCGCCTCCAATACCCCAGGAGCCCGGGGGAGGCAAGGACACAAAGACCAGGGGCAGGGACAGAGGGAGAGTCACAGGGAAACCTCTGGGTCAGGGCCTCAGAGGGAGGCTCTGGGTCTGATAGACAAGGGATAGGAGAAGACACCCCTCCGACTCTCCACAGCCAGCAGCCCAGTACCAGCACCAAAGCCAGGAAAGGCCCAGGGCCGCTGGGCACTGCACCAGGCCCGCCTGCTACCGGTCGGAGAGACCCTGATCCCCATCTCACAGACAAGCATGCTGAGGCCCCGTCTGGGCCCTGTCCAAGGCCACCATCGCTGGCAGAAGTGGAGCCTGGCCTTGGGCCCCTCCTATCACACCCGACCCCTGTGCCCTGGGACTTACCGGCAGCCAGACGGGGGTTGGGAACGTGGGCGATCCTCCTCTTCTCGCCAGGGGCTGAGATATGGATGGAAGAGGGCTTCTCAGCCGGCTGCTGGGTAGCCTGGAGCCAGGTAGCAGAGTCCCTCTGGGCCTGCTGGGCCCGCCGATAGCATACCTCCTGGGCGGTGAGAGGCCGGGCCGGGGGAGCTGGGCCTCTCCTCACAGGCTCTGCCTGGGTGATGACAAATTCCAGGGTGTGGCTGTAGGTTGGGGGCACCCAGAGCAGGCCACGTGGGGCAAAAAACTGACAGTACAGCCATGGGCAGGAAGGCCGGGGCTCCAGAGCCTGGGCACGTCCAGCTGCCCTGGGGCCTTCTGAGCTCTTGGATACCCAGGCGGGAACCAAGGAGCTCAACATGTTGGGCCTCAAGCTCATGTTGCCTCGCCGTCCCGGAGCGGAGCACCTCCGTGGCCCTGCTCTCTCGGCTTCTGCCTTCAGAAGGCCCAGGCCGTGCCTTTGGCCCTGATAAGAGGCACACCCACTACGTGGGTGGGAATCCCTGGGCCCCCTGATTGGATTAGCACACCAATCCAATCCCGCTTGATTCAATCCTCTCTAGCCTCCAGCTTCACCAGGGGAGGGCTCCAGTGACTGAATCAACCAGAGCTCCCAGGTGCTTGGCTGGGAGCCCCACCCTCTGCCCCGGTCTTCTCCTACGCTGGCTGCCTCAGCCACCAAGCACTTTCCCTGTCTTCACGGTGGAAACCAGCTCAGAAAGGTTGGGCCACCTCTCTGGGATCACACAGCACATCTCCCAGCCAGCGCCAGACTGCGCTGTGTGACCCTGCTGGAGGACGGCCGCTCTGGAGCCGCCCCTCACGTCGCCCTTCCTGCACTGTGCCCGACTCCCCCCAGTACGGAGCACAGCCTGAAGACCGGAGGCGGGCTCCAGGCACTTCTGTGCCAGGACACAGGAACTCGTCGGCCGGGGAACACGGGGACCCTACCAGCTTCTACCAGGACCCAGAAGCAGACTCACCTCCTTGCCTTGCTTGGAGAGATGAGAAATTCTCCTCTTCTGCCCAGGGAACAGAGTGGTCAAACCCGAATGCCCCTTGTCTTCGATTTTCTCTTCCTTGGGGGGCTGAAACACACATCCGTCCCTCAGCGAGGCTCCCTCTCTCGGGCCTCACCTCCCACACCAATGCAGCGGGCTCCCAGACCTGAGACAGGGTGAGGTGGGAAGGCAGTGACGCACTCGAGGGAGGGGCTCCCAGGTCTTGAGACCCGATGTGGGGCCCTCACCTCCAACCCCCGCCCACTCACAGGTGAGGAAACAGGCCCCCCAGCACATCTCCTGCAGACACACCCCAGCCCCAAGTGCGACAGGGACCTGAGCCAAAGTGGCCTCCCGCCCAGACCACTGCCTCCTGGTCCCCTCCCTCGCCCGCTCATGCGGGGCAGCTCAGAAACACAGGAACCAGGTGGAGAAATCTGACCCGCACCACCTGGAAGGTCTGTGAACAGAGCAGGGCAGTAAAGGACAGGGCAGCCCGGGAGGGACCTTGCGGCCCTCCCAGAAGCGGCAGTTTTCTGAGCTTTGTGGAAAAGCAAGCTCCCTCTGGTGGCCGACTTGAGGACACTGGCCGGCCGACCCAGAAAGGCTGGGGCTAGCCCGGGTTTGGCAGGGACGGAGGAGAGAGGGAGGAGACAGGGGGAGGAGGGAGAGGTGGGCAATGCACTGCACAACTCTGCCTGGTCTCTGCGGATCTCAGGACACCGCCCCAGGAGCCTGCCGGGTGGGCCTTAAGCCTCCTCTTTGTGGACAAGGCAAGCTGGGGGGCAGGGGGGTCCGCAGGCAGCCCCCAAGGGCTCCTGACCGAGGAAGGACGGGAGCGCCCCCGCTGCAGCCACAGGCCCTGTGGAGGCGGCTCACCTGCCGGGCCAGCCGGCCCCTGTCCTCCGTCTTGACGCTGGTGGACTCGTTGAAGATGCGCAGACACTCCTCCATGGGGTCGGAGTCAAAGTCGACCTCCTTCTCCAGAGCGGCGTAGTCCACGCTCCCGCCCACCCCAGAGGAGGAAGAGGAGGAGGAAGAGGAGCATGAGGAGGGGGAGGGGGAGGCGGGGGCAGGCGGGGCGGGCGGGGGGGCCTTGAGGCGCTTGCGCGGCCCCTGAGCCGCTGAATAGCCCAGGCTGCTGTCCGAGTCCGAGTCGGAGTCCGAGGTGGAGCTGAGGTGGGGCGGGGCGGCGGGGGGCGCCGCGGGCCCCGGGCCTTCATCCTCGCTCTCGTCCCCGAAGAGGTCTGCGTGGCTCAGGGCCCGCTTCTGCAGCTTGGGGGCGTCCCGGGAGGCACCCTCGTCCAGCGAGCGGGCCTTCCGCTCGGCCAGCTTCCCCGACGCGGTCTTCCCACCGGGCCTGTTTGGCAGCTGGTGGACACCCCCACGGTCAGGCCGGCTTTTCCCTGAGCTGGCCACCGGGGTGGCCGAAGATGGCTTTTTCTTGGTCCCTTCAGGCTGCTCGGCCCTATGCCGGGGGCTGCCAGCCTGTGGGCCCCTCCTGTCTGCACAGGGCTTCCCGGCTGGCCTCCCATGCTCTCCGTCTTTGCCCCTGTCCTTCTTCCGGACGCCGTCCTTGTGGCCGGGGACAGGCAGTGCCCCACTTTTCTTCTTCTTGGGTCTTCCCTGCTTGGAGCCGCCGGGCTCCCGGGAGGCCCTGACCGGGGAGCTGGGCTTGGCCACTGGTGTCCCCCCAGGACCCTTGGGGGACTGCCCGAGGTCCTCCACATCATACTGCACTGCCATCTCCTTGGTCTCCCGCAGGCCGCCCTCCTCAGCGTCCTGGCTCTCCCTGGAGCCTGGCTGCCCGGGGGCCTTGCTCTCGGGGCCCGCCTGGGATCTCGGAGGGCTGGTGGTGACGGGCACGTCAGGCGGAGCTGCGGCGGCATCATCATCCGAGTCTGAGAACCTGGCGTCGCAGCCAGCAAAGGGGTCGCAGGGCTTCTTGAGGGCGGGCGTGTAGGGTTCACTACCCCGGGAGCCCCTGGGCCTCTTGGGGGCCCTGTCGTCCTTGGAACTGGCCCTGCTGAGCAGCCGGGCGGAGAAGTTGGACAGTGGGTCGTACTCCAGGTCCGTGGACGGCTTGGAGTCGTCCAACACGTACTTGCTGCTGGGGACGGGGCGGCCGTATCGCTGGGGCTGGCTCACAGCCTTGGGGACGTACTCCAGGGTGCTGCCACCCCCTCCGCCATGGCCCTGCGCCCGATCCAGAGAGGCCAGCGAGTACTTGCTGCCTGCCTCGGCGGCGGCGGCCAGAGGAGTGGGCTGGTAGCTGGCATCAGGGCTTAGGAGGCCAGGGCGGCCACCAGGGTTGTAATCGAAGGACAGTGGAAAGGCGTCCTCGTCCAGGCCAGCGGCAGGGCAAGCGGCAGGGCCTCGGGGCGCCACGGCGGGGGCCTCGGCGGAGCTGTGCTCTCGGGCCGTCTCCAGGAGCTCCTGGTACCGCCGCTGCTCGAGCTCCACCTCCGAGCGCACGGCCTCAATGGCCTGATTGACCAGCTCCAGCTCCAGGATGTCCGAGCGGGGCTCATCCCCTCTGACCAGGGCTCCATTCTCCCTCTGCACAGGGGGCTTGGGCAGCTCGGGGTTGTACGGATCATAACCAAGCCCTGAAACGGGAAGTGGGAGAAAAGAGCAGTGAGTGGGCCCATTTAGGCACAGGCGGACGAGCCAGCGCTGGCCACTGCCTCAGTCTGGTGGGCCTCACCCCCAAGGCCAGCAGGGGAAGAGGCGTCGGACCAGCAGAGAACCAGAACCAACTGGGGGCCAGGCCTCCGGCAAAGCCCCAGGGACGATCTGCCAGCAGGTCGAGGTTTCCGGAGCGCGCCCCACTCCCCATGCAGGCCCTATCCTGCATCGACTGACAGGCGCAGTAAGGAAGCAGAACCGGGCCCCCGAGGCACGGCCACTTGGTCCCCAGACCTCCCAGCACGGGTCGTCCAACCGGCACAACGGAGCGGATGGAGACTTGACGGACTGGACAAGTGCAGTCCAGGAGCGAGGGCGAGAATGGGAGTCCGTGGGCCCAGCCCACAGCGAAGCCGCAGCAGGCTACTTCCTGCAGGCCGGAGCTGGGATGGTGTGCACGGAGGGCCTGCCAGCCGGGCAGGGCACAGACGCGGCCCTGGGCGGGGCAGGAATGTGCAGGGCTCCCCAGGGTCAGGGCCTGGGTAAGCGGGGAGCAGAGGGCCACCCCTGAGGTGTCCCCTGTAGGACTCCCTACAGTGAAGTCCATGGGGCTGTGCACATGCCAGAACACGGACGCCCACAGCTAGGTAGCCCCACAATGCTCTCAAGGAACAGGTGAGGCAGAAGGCTCTCCACGCCATAAAAAAGAAGAAGTATTGTATGTTCAAATCTCATTCTGAAAACACCAAATGGGGTGGACAACAAAGCCTACGTCCTCTTAATGTTGTTGTTGTTTAAAAGTTTATTATTGTTTTCTTAGTAACCTCTACACCGGACACGGAGCTTGAACTCACGACTCTGAGATCAGGAGGCGCACGCTCTTCCTGTGGAGGCGGCCTGCTGTCCCGACCTTGTAATGTTTACGTTGACCTGAAGAGTCCCCACCTCCACCAGCGGCGGTGGGATAGATAATTCCGGTTAGGTACCGCGTTCCAGGGCCTATGCTCCGAGCCCCGCACAACCAAAGAAACCACTGTCTGCACAAAACTCCTAGGAGACTCTCACGTACAGACAGAAGGACAGAAGCTAAATAAAACACAAACAAACAAAGCCCAATGTTCCAAGAAAGGAATAACATACCATATGCAAATATACCACGTTCAAATATTCCAGAATTTAAAGAGCTCATCGTTAGAAATCCTGTCTGAAATTTTATTTTATTTTATTTATTTATTTTTTTAAAGATTTTATTTATTTGAGAGAGAGAGAATGAGAGACAGCACGAGAGGGAAGAGGGCAGAGGGGGAAGCAGACCCCCCGCTGAGCAGGGAGCCCGATGTGGGACTCGATCCCGGGACTCCAGGATCATGACCTGAGCCGAAGGCAGTCGCTCAACCAACTGAGCCACCCAGGCGCCCCTGAAATTTTATTTTAAAGACTTTATTTATCTGAGAGAGAGTGAAAGCACAAGCGAGGTGATGGGCAGAGGAAGGAGCAGGCTTCCCACTGAGCAGGGAGCCCAACACGGGACTCGATCCCTAGACTCCAGGATCATGACCTGAGCTGAAGGCAGACGCTTAACCAACCAAGCTACCCAGGCACTCTCCTATCTGAAATTTTAAAATCTGTTTAAAAAAAAAAAAAAAAAAATAGGGCGCCTGGGTGGCTCAGTTGGTTAAGCGACTGCCTTCAGCTCAGGTCATGATCCCAGGGTCCTGGGATCGAGCCCCACATCGGGCTCCCTGCTCTGAGGGGAGCCTGCTTCTCCCTCTCACACTCCCCGCTTGTGTTCCCTCTCTCGCTGTGTCTCTCTCTCTGTCAAATAAATAAATAAAATCTTTAAAAAAAAAATAAAAATAAATTAAAAAAAAATAACCTAATGTATAAACTTTTTTTTTTTTCACGATTTCATTTATTTGATAGCATGAGCACACGCACAAGCAGGGGGAGCGGCAGAAGGAGGAGGAGGCAGACGGAGAGGGAGAAGCAGACTCCCCGCTGAGCCGGGAGCCCGATGCATGACTTGATCCCAGGACCCTGGGATCATGACCTGAGCCGAAGGAAGATGCTGACTGAGCCACCCAGGCGCCCACGTATGAACTTTTCAAAACACTAAGTTGTATGCCTGAAACTAATATAACGTTGTGTGTCAACTATATTCAAATAACAATTCTTTAGAAGTCTTATCAGAGATGATTCTAGAGACTCCTGAAAGAGAACCTGGCTAGATCTCCTGCCCTGCAGTTGGCAGAGTAACAGCTGCGTCTCCCCTGGAACCTCCAGAAGGAGCCAGCCCTGCCCACACCCAGCATTAGCCCAGGGGGACGTATTCTGGACCTCTGTCCTCCAGAACTGTCAGATGAGGAGACTGTTGTCTTAAGGCACCCAGGCTGCGGTGACGCGTTTCTGTAGCCCCAGGACACTCCCAGCAACATTGCGGAGCGAGAGCACAGGGTAAAGAAAATCGCCGCTGGCCACCAGCCTTCAGGAGAGGAGGCTTTGCAGGGCCTGGTGGTTGGGCCTCTGCCTGGGGCCCGAGGGAAGGAAGGGATCATTGTGGGTGTGTTGTCTGGCATTTAACCTGGAATCTAGGTTTTGATTGTATTTAGAAGAAGTGATGCTTCAGACCACCAAGGAGCGCCAGGACTGTGGGTCCGAGCCAGGGAGGCAAAGTCCAACACCCACCACCACCAAACTGGGGCCCTGGGGGGGGCGGTCAGTTCGTGCCCCCTCTCACAGCTGAAAACTCCCGGATATGGGGTGGGGAGCCCGGGGACAGAATGCACACCCACCCCTGGTCAGAGGTGGAGGGCCACCCTCCCTGCCCACCCTGACCCACAACCAGTCCGAAGGCACCAATGGGAGACCCCCTCCAGCTCAACTCCGCCTGAGTAAACAGAGAGGAGCCAATGCCTCAGAAGTCCTGGCTGCCAGCAGAGAGAGGCCCAGACAGGCCACAAGCTGGGGGGGCACTTACCAGGCATGTCCACTGAGGGGCTTGACTGGCGGATCTCAAGGGGACATCCAGCCCAGCCCCCTCATGGGAATACCCCTCCCCCAGAGGCTGGTTGGGGATGAACAGATGGGGGTCTTTCCCTACCCCTCACCAGGGAGAAGGGCTACAAACAACATGCACATCTGGGGGCACCTGGGTGGCTCAGTCAGTTGGGCGTCTGCCTCCGGCTCAGGTCATGATCCCGGGGTCCCGGGATCGAGCCCCACGTCGGGCTCCCTGCTCGGCGGGGAGCCTGCTGCTCCCTCTGCCTCTCTGCCCCTCCCCCCTGCTCATGCTGGTGCGCGCTCTAACAATAAATACATACATACATACATACATACGACAACGGGCACACCAGCCAGGAAGGAGCCCCTCGGCCCTGCTTCAAAGTAATGAGGTCAGAGTTTGGACCTCAGGCCACTTCACATTTTGAAAGGGAGGGTTCTCCCCAAAGTCAATCTGTGCTGAGGTGGAGACCCCAAGGGAGGGAGAGAGGAGGGCCTGCAGAGGCCCGAAGGCTGCCTTGTCAACTCGGGGGGGTGGGGGGGTCTGAGGCAGAGGCGCGAGGAGGAAGGCTGTCTTTTTCGTCTTTTTCCCACCCCAGGGCCTGCAGCGGCCTCCTAAGGGCAGCCCCACCAGCCTCAAGTAGCCTGGCCTCTCAGATGAGAAGGCGTCCCAGCAGCCCAGACCCTGAAGGGGCTGCAGCTCCTGGCTGGCCCAGTCCAAGCACCGGGCCCTTGATATGAGCATCCCCGAAGCTCTGCCCACGTGGAGCGTGTTCAGCCCCCGCTGGAGGCTGCCTCCCCAGCCACAAAGCCAAAGAAACCGCCCTCAGTGGGCCTAAGAAGGTCAAGGCCAACCCCTGCCCCTGAGGCCTCAGGTCCCCCAGCGGTACCATGCGACACTGTCAGCAGCCTGAGGGGCTCCAGACAGGTCTGGAAGCTTCCAGCATAGCTGCCAGGAACTCTGTTACAACCTTGTGGCTTAGAAGTGAGCACACAGGGCCCAGAGTTTGGTCCCTGCAGACAGAGGCCCGCTGAGCCCCAGCCAAGGTTACCTGAGGCTTCTAGGGGGACCTTCCTGGCACCTAGCCCCTGCCCTACCCTGCTTCGGAGGGCCAGGACCTCACTGGGCCTATCGGAACTGAGAAGCTCCCCAAGAAAATGTTTTACAAGCAGCAGGGTGCCCCAGGGACGCTGCCCACCGGCCCGTGGGAGCACATCAGAAGGCTCTGGGTAGGTGGCACCCAGAGAGCTCAGGAAGGACCATGGGGCACCCTGGAAGGCACCTTCTAATGATCAGGGAATTCATTTGGATGGAAGCCAAGGGGCAGTTCCCTCGGGGGTTTGCACCTGGTAAGCACGCATTCGGTAAACAAGATTAATTAGGCTGTTTTTTGGAAAAAGAAAAAGCCACCAAATACCCCTTCCCATGCCCACACCCTACCGCCAGCCCACCTAGGCCCAGCCTTCCCCTCAGGCGTTTGAGCCTTGGTTCTGTGCCCACCAAGGCCGCACACCCACCAGGACCTGCCCTGCTGAAGGAGAGAGCTGCCCTCCCCTGGCTCTGGCGTCCTGCCACTCTTTCTGACGGCCCACTTCTGGGGCAGGCTTCCAGCACGGTGGATACCAGGTCTGCTTCCCCGACCCCACAAGGAAAGGCCGAACCCCCACTGTGCGGGGCCATGGGTCCCTGAGTGCAAAAACCCATCCGGAGCTGACAAGGGTCACTGTGGAGACCACAAGGGGCTGAGTGGGCCACAGACAGGGCAGCGCTGCTTCCTGAGTCCTGGGCAGCCGCCTCCGATCCCTCCCAACCTCCCCTCTGCCGGGAAACACCCTATCCTGGGCCCCATCTGTGCCTCTGTGCCCCTGCTCCCACCGCACCCCGGTTCCAGAAAATGCCACGCACCCTCCCACAAAGGCATGTGGAATTAACAAGACAGCCAAGCACGGAGGCCCCACTGGGGGAGGTCCTCCAGCCCCACCATGAACCCCAGGAGGCACTCAGGCCTTCCCTCACAATTGTCCTGCCCCGAGTCTGCCCATTCCACAGATAAGGAGGCTGACCCCGGCCGGCCAGGCTGCTCCCTAAGCTTCACCCAGCCGGTGAGAGGGCTGACCGCAGAGCCTGGGTCCTCCCTGACCCGGAAAGGAGTCCTGGCGCTGCTGACCGACCTTCTCTGCCAAGGGGCTGGCTGTCGCCCCCGCCCTCCTCCTGCGCTGCCCAAGGTCTGAAGACGATAAGCACAGCTGCACAGTGGTCCCACTGTGGCTTCCGTGCTCTGATAAGACCTCAGCAGAATTCTCCTCCAACCCCATGGGCAGCCAGGGCCTCCTGACCCTGCGTGGGGGCAGCAGGACACAGGGAGAAGACAGCCCTTCAGCACTGGAGATAAGCAGGACACCAGGGCTAGTCAGCGGAGGGACTAAACCCACCTGGGCTCCAGGAGCTGCGTATGGCGCAGAGGCCGTGCAAGGAGAAGGGGAGAATGCCCCCGGGTAAGGCCACGGTGGCAGAAAGCACACCAGCTACCCACCAGCCCTGGCTTGGCTGGAATGCGGGGCAGAGCCAACTGGGGCTCAGAAGGTCTGAGCACCCACCCCTCCCTTTCGGCTTTTCTGGCCACCCCCCAACAGGGGGGGCACAACAGCCCCCCAGGTCCTCAGAAGGGCTGGCCATCACTACTCCCCTGCAGGCCCAGAGTCTCTATTCCTGAGGGCCTTCCTACCCACCCCCAGGGTAGGATGCCCTCACGTCCCACTCAGGGACATCCAAATGCCCACTGGATGGGGCAGGAGGCTGAAGCCCAGGGTGAAAGTACCTGGCCATTCACTTGTTCTGGAGCAGAGGGGAGAGTCCTGGGGCTGCCTGGGGCACCCCAGACACCTAGGGAGAGAAGAGCAACAGCCGACAGGAGCAGGTGCTCAAGAGTGCATGTGCGGGGACACCTGCTATGTGCCTGATGAGGAAGGAGGCTGGGCTGGGCCGGGCCGGGGGGAGCAGGGCCTGTGGTCCAGGTCCACCTCCACCCCCAGGGCAGACTGATGCTGCTGGACAGCTCCACACGCTGGCTCAAAGCTCCGAGCCCTGGACAGCCCCTCACTGCCCTCCCCCCTCAGCTCTAAAGCCCCCACCCCGAAGCAAGTGCAAGGGCTCCAGGGGAGAGGAAAGAAGAGAGGGCCCTAGCCAGCCCTGGGACCACCACCTAACTGGGCTCTCTCTGGGCATCACTGGCCACACCGCTCCTGAGCTGCCCCACCCCTGAGGCCTGGTCCCAGGAGGACCGGGACGAGAGTCAGCCCAACGCTGAGCCTGCTGGCCCTCGTAAAGATGAGGGGAGCTCAGCTATGCCGCAAAACTACTTCCTGGAGGGAAGCCTCCAGGACAAGATAAAAACACAAAAAGCACTCAGAAATACAGAGAAGAGCAGCGGAGGGATCAGGCTGGGGTCAGGCTGCAGTGGGCCTCCCCTGGGGCAGCTGGAGGGGTCTGCTTTCTGCTGCCCTCATCACCCGTCAGGGGCACCACATCGCTTTCATAGCCCCAACACAGAAAATTTCAAGAGTTCTCTCACTCTGGCCCTGGTACACTTCCAGCTCCCCAAACACGGTGGCCAGTGGGTATCCTGGGGGGTCACCTTCCTCCACAACGGAGGCTCCTAGGAGGTCCTCTGGGCGGCCGGAGGCCTAGGAACACCGAAGCATCCTCAGGGTAAAGCGGGGGGTGGGGAGAAGGAAAGCCACACCTCTCACGGCCATTCCTGGACCGTGGAGCCAAGACGGGGGAGCCAGCTGTGACCCCCAAGAACGAGCCCACATACCAAGGTCACACGTGAGCATCAGTGGCTTTTATTACTTGACCCCAAAGGTAGATGCTGCAGAGGAGTGACGAGGGCAGGCTTTCCAGGTGGGCCAGCCCCCACCCCTCCTTCATACTTGAGACCAGCTTCCTGCCCAGAGCCTGATGGCCTCTGTCTCAGCGACTCCTCCAGGCAGCCCTCCAAGATCCTCCCTGCAGAACCGGTTGCACTGAGCTGCTCGGACAGGCCTATTCTCTTCCCTAGATACCCAGCAAAATGCTGGGGCATGGGTGCATGGGGAGGGGGGGCCCCAGGGCTTTCAGGTCCGTCTCCTGGAATAGTACCCACATTCCTGCCCTTTGAGGGCTCTCCAGGCCACTTTACCGGAGAAGAGGACACAGATCTCTCAGGACAAACAACTGTGATGTGTGCCCATCAACTGGGAGGGGACAGATCTGGCCTCTAGACACACAGGGACAAGCATGACCAGGATGCGCCTGGAGTGCATGCAGTCCCAGTACCACTCAGACGAGCCCTCCCTGTCACCTCCTGGGCCTTGCCCCTCCTGTCCCCTGCTGTCCAGCAGCTCAACATGCTGACCGCCTGGCTCCCCTCTACACCCCGGCCCACAAGTGAGCTGGCCGGCACAAACGTCTGCAACGGTGCGTGCAGTGAGTGAACGAAAGAAATATTGACCGAGGGCCACAGGCCCCCTGTGCCTGTGTGTGTGTCTGGGGGAGCGCACCCACTCCCCCAGACACACACAGACAGCCCCCAGCAGCCACACAGGAAAGCCAACCGGCTCTGAGCACAGCCCTCCATCGCCGCGTCTGGGGTGCACTGGCCAGACTGCAGCAGCCTCCAGAAGGACCATCACGAGTCAGCGTGACAACAGTGACCCCTGCTGGAGCCGCTGGGGGTGGCAGCGATGCTGGGGAGCAACCTCCCTTCCCCCCTACCCCCAGTCCCTCCAAACCACACAAGAGAACATTCCAGGCCTTCCACTGCCCTGTCTCCCAGCCCCAATCCCAGATTATCATCCCCCCACCCCTACCCCTGCTTCCAGCCACCAGGCAAACTTCTACTCATCCTTCAAAGCCCAGCTCAGGAACCACTTGCGTGGGGACACTTCCCTGATGTCTCTGCAACCCCAGGGCCAACTGCTCTCTCTCCTGGACCCCAGCCCATATCTGTGCTTGGGGACACCCATCCTCAGCTTCCAGAGTGCCTCCCCCACCCTGCGCCAGCCCACAGGTACATGCTGAATTCAGACATATCCAGAAGACACCAAGGCCCAGGGGTACCTGCGTGTAAACACGGGTCCAGGCCAAGACCACGGCTTGTGAAACAGCCAAGCCCCACCCTCAGAGCACCCAAGTCCTGGGCACCCTAAGCAGCTTCCCACCCTGTTTTCCGTTAGCAAACGAAAGCCACGAGCGCAAGGGCAGTTCCCCCAGAGGTGCTCCTCGGCTTCCACTCCTGCCTGCCCCCACGCAGCCTGCCGTGGCCAGGCCCTCCGCATGGCCATTTCCAGAAGACCTCAATACTTAGGGGAAGCCGACAGACCAAAGGCCCTCAAATGACAAGCATGCATGCCTGCTTCCTCAAAAGGCACCGGCCAACCACGGCACAAACTCTGGAGGATGCAGCTTATCATGGAGGAGAAGAGCAGACAGCCAGGAGACCCTTCCACAACCCCCTGCAATCCGCCCGGATGGTTCCCAGCTCCAGTGACCTGAGCGCCTCCTCCGGCTCTTTGTTTCCTTCTTAGCATCCAGTTCTTGGTTGTGAATCAGATCACACCAACCGGCCTCCCCACTGCACAGGCATGCAGAGCTGAAAGAATCCTGCACGCCCACCTCGGCAGCACCAAGCATGGCTCTGTAAAGGGGACCTGAGTGCAGAGGGAGCGGGAGGGAACAATGAAGCAGGAAAGAACGTTCCCATGACGCTGTCCACTGAGGACCCAAGTCATTACCCATTTCACAGAAGGGCTAACTGAGGCACAGGCGGTAATGCTGACCAGGTGGAGGCCAGGCCACCCCCCAGGATAGGCTCTCTACACAACAGAAAGTGAAGCCAGAATGCCTTCATTTGGGGCTGCACTCCCCCTGCGAGGGCTGAAAGCCAGCCACGATGCTTGCACCTCTCCTCTGGAGCCCCTGGAGAACTCGGGTGGGGGCATGCTCAAGCACCACGCACAGGCCCCGAGCTCCCCTCAGCTGGCTTGGCTGTCCCCACCAACCCTGCCCAGGGGCTGGGTGCCAATCAGGTTCCCCAATCTCACTTGGCACCACGGACGTTCGGGGCTGGATGAATCTGTGTATGTAGGGGAATGGGCACTCTGGGCACTGTGGGGGGCTGAACAGCATCCCTGGCCCCCACCCACTAGGCACCAGGAGCACCCCTGAATTGACAACCACAAGCTTCCCCAGACACTGCTCAGCATCCCCTGGGGCAGGACCTCAGGGAGAGACCCACTGCTCTGCTAATGCGGAGCAAAAACACTTTCAGATACCCACCGCAGCTATTGGTGTGTGGCTCAAGCCTAGATCAGGGCAAGAAGGCAGGATTTTTTAAGGGTCTCAGGTCATCCGGAGGGGCTGCCAGGTACAGGAAGCCGGGGGCACAGTCCCAGGATGGCCTCTCGCCTCAAAAAACAGAGTCCAACTTAATCAGTGCGGCGGGATCTTGACGACGTACAAAAGCCACAAAGCCTCTTCTGTGGGAGGCCGGGAGGGAGCCCAGCATGCAGGCAGATGCAGGACTCGGGGCAACTTCCAAAACACGTTTCCTCTGACTTTTCAGTATTGTCCGATGTTTTTGTTACTCTGAGTCGTGAAGAAAGGTGCTTTGAACAGAGGCAACATGTGGGCTTCACCAGCTGGGATTCTGCCCAAAACCACAACGGTGACGCAGCCTGGTGTAAGTGGTGAATTTGGTGCTTTGAAAACCCCAGCACCTCGCCTCTAATCCCATCCTGACAGAAAACCAAGAGCAACAAGACAATAGAACCACCACCAGCGGGGCTGAAGGCGTCTCCTCTGGGAGGCCTGCAAGGCTGGGTCCCTGGGGGCTGCGGCATCTTGGGAGGGGCAGGGGGGACGCTTAAAAAGAACGTGGCCTCCGCAAGAAACAGCCTATGACCAAGAGACACCAGGCGACGTCTGGGGACATCTGCTGTCACAACCAGGGTAGGAGGTGTCACGACTGGGGGTGCTCCCGGCACGGAGCAGGTGGGTGCGCTCAGTGCCTTACGGCGCCCACGATGCTCCCCACCCAGAGCATGCCGGGCCCCAACGGGCCCCAACGGGCCCCAACGCCAGTTTCTACTATTCCTCCAACCAGCTTCAGAGCTCTCTCCCCACCCCCCACCCCCGCGCCGCCCAGACTAAGCAGGAGGCCCCAGCGGGCCAGACCGCAGGCCCCACTGCCCCCCAGCTAGCAAAGGCACTCCAGGCTCCTTGCATACCCTGGCCAGGCCTCCAGACACGAAAGGCAATGCTGCTTTCTGCTGACCTCTTCTCAGAACCCGTTCTTTCTCAGTATCAGGGGAGAGAAATCTCCCCAGCATTCACTTGTAACGAGAAAGTGCTGGATGCAGGAGACCGCACTTCCATTCCGTCTCGGAAAATACCATCACGGGATGGTGGGAAGTCGCCCCCAAATGAAACCCGATGGCACCCTGCCAAAGAGGGAGCAGCTGGGAGGCAGCATGGCCACGGGCCTGCTCGGTTCAGTCATCCCCCCGGGGGCTGCCTGTTCCTGCGGCTGTGGCCCTCCAGCTCCGAGGCAGCTCACAGGGGAAATAAATCACACCGTCTGAGGGGAAGTGCCTATTTCTCTGCCTCCGTTCCCCGAGAAGCAGGGCTTGCTCTCCAGACCATAAAGGGCCCTCAAGGGCCTCATGTGAGGCCCAGGGGAGGGCTGCCCCCACCACACAGCCATGACCACTCCTGCCCTCCAGCCTGTCCTCAGGTCTCAGCGCTCAAGTCCTGCAATTCCGTCCTTCCCAGGTCTCGCTGTTCCCTGCCATCCCCAAGGCACAGCGCTGAGCCTGACACACGGTGGGTGCCCTGGTGTGGGGGGGGGGGGGACACAGGTGCTGGGCAGCGGGCACTGGAGGACGGTGGGGAGTGCGGCAAGGGCCTGACTGCCCAGACTCAATCCCATCCCCCACTTACCGGCTGTGCGCACACAGGAGAGTGGCTCCCCATCTCTGGGCCTCAGTTTGCTCATCTGTAAAATGGGGACAATCATCCCTACCATTGAGAGTCCTAGAGAGCCTGCCCGAGCGTGTGCTGCCACAACCGGACAATGCCACACCCGAGTCTGGAAGTAGGAGTCCTAAAGCCCACATGGGGTGGGCTGGGCATGGGGCTGGATCTGCAGGGCTGGAAGCAAGAGGATCCCCGGCCCAGCCCCCTCACGGGCCTCAGACTCTGCTGAAAGGCTCAGGTGCCCATTGGCCCAAGACCAGAGGTGCTGGGCCTCACAGGGACCCCACAGCCCACCTGCAGGCGGCTCCCACCCAGCACCTTAGCAACTTTGTTGCTTAAAAATGAGTCCAAGCAAACCTGGCCTAGCCCACCCTTGCCAGAGCACCTCTGCTTGGGCCGTGCACATCTGGACTGCTGCAGCCTCTTCCAGCCGAAAGGAAACAGGGCTTGTCAAAATCTGGAGCAGAGGAAGCTGAAAGGGAGGGAAAGGACGAGGCACACACTCTCCCCTGGCCTCCTCAGAGGGCAGCAACCCCATAAGCATGCCACAGAAAAGGAAACAGAGGGTCAGAGAGGCTCCACAGCAAGAAAGAGGCTGAGCTGGGATTGGACCCTGCCCCTCTGCAGGGGAAGCAGTGTTCCACCCCAAAGCAGCCTCCCCCCTTCCTTTCCTTTCCTTTCCTGCAAAAGGAAAATGCAGACCTACTGGGAAAAGGGGTAGGCAGTTGCATTTTTTCCACAGCAAGCAGGGCAGACAGAACTACATCACCAAACAGGTTCCCAAAAATGATCCTTTGGGAAACTAACTGGCCATCTGTGAGGCAGAAAGAAACGTAAAAAGTGACTTACCGTGGGAAGAACACATGAGGCGAGAAATCAACACCCCAGAGTTCAGAAGGCTGAAAGGCAACATGTGGACTTGGGGCCAAGTCACAACGTCAGTGGCATAAGGGTGTGGTCCTGCCCTCCCTGTACTAACCGTGAGGAACCCAGAAATCGGGGCTCCTTGCAAAGCACTGCACACAGTACCGAGAGATAAATAAACGGAGTCAAGACGCTGTGCTGCAACAGGAGCGCTGGGCGCCGACTCCCATGTGCCCCTCCACCTCCGTGGCCCCCGCTGGAGCTGGGAGGAGCATGACCTGAGGCTAAGGTACCAGCGGGCACACGTGTTTTCTCCTCCACAGCAGGTTCCTGGCGGCCACACCCGAAGCTCACGCAGCTCTCAACGCCCCGTGCCCAGCACAGGTGTGCAACCAGACAATGAATGCTTGCATCTGGCTGGCTGTAGACAGCTGCAGGTGCCAGAGAGGTAAGCAAATTCACGTGAGAAATTAGAAAACTCTACTTTTCTTTTCCTGACAAAATGGAAAAACAGGCCTATTATTTAACTCCAGCCAGCACACTCCTCTTTTGAAGAAGGTTCTGAAACGATCATTTTTTATGGGGAAAGACACAGAGGAAATTCGACACTGAGACCAAATGAGGAAGTCTGGGTCTGATGGAAAGGGGGAGCCAGTCCTGAAGGACGGAGGTCACCAGTGGGAGCCTGAGTTTCCCTCAGAAGGAATGACACCCGAGTCCTCCCTCCGAGCCTTTCCCTGTGACGTCCTTCTTTCCCCCGTTCTTAAAATCTCAGCTCCGGGCGCCTGGGTGGCTCAGATGGTTGAGCGTCTGCCTTCGGCTCAGGTCATGATCCCAGGGTCCTGGGATCGAGTCCCGCATCGGGCTCCCTGCTCCTTGGGAGCCTGCTTCTCCCTCTGCCTCTCTCTCTGTGTCTCTCATGAATAAATAAATAAAATCTTAAAAAAAAAAAAAATCTCAGCTCCAATCCCACGCCTCCTACAAGAAGCCTGCCTGATTCCTCCCAGCTTCCGCCGAACTCCGCCGTAACAAGGACAATCACCACGAGCACACGACGTGCGGCCCATCGCTGAAAGGAGCCAATTCCCCGGAAGCCTAGTCCCCCTCCCGTCCAGTCGCGTCTGACACACAGTAGGTGCTCCTGACACCCTCCCAAGTGCACTCCTGCAGACAGCAGGGGCCGCTACCGGAGACGCGGAGGGGCAAGGAGCGCGCCCACAACCAGACCCGCCACAAGCACCTGGGGCTGGGGGCGCGGCGGGAACGCTTCACCCCCGCGGGGAGCTCGGGGCCTGCCGACCAGTGTCAGCGGCGCTCAGCCCTCGGCCGGCGCTAGCTCACTCCACGCTCGCGACAGCTCTAGGACGGCACGGCCCTCGTCGTTTACATCGTACGCTCCCGGGAACGGAGGCCCGCCGACATCCCGGGCCCGGCTGGGGGGACGACGCCCACCAGCGTGTGCAGAGGGCACTGGGCCGAGAACCGGGCGCCGGGAAAGCCCCGCGGGGGCGTCTAGGCCGGGGCCGGGAGCCGAGCCCTGCTCGGGCATTACCTGCTGCGGGGGGCGCCGCTCCGCCGCCGCCAAGAGCGCCGGGGCCCCGGGCCCCGCGGTGCCGGAAGTGGCAGTAGGGCCGCCGGCAGGGCCCCCCCGGCGCCCCAGCCCAGTAGGGGCAGTCGATGGCCCGGAAGAAGCCGGTGGAGCGTAGCATGGTCCGTCCCGAAGCGGGACCCCGGCCCGGAGCCGCCCGGGCCCCCGGGCCGCTCACTGGCGCCGCGGTCGCCGCCGCCCGCGCCTCACGGACCCCGCCGCCGCCATCTTGCTCCGAGGCCCCCGCAGGCCCCCGGGACGCCGCCGCAAGGGACCTCGGGAGCGGCTGGCCGCGGCGCGCCTGACCAGAAACGCCGGCCCTCGAGGGACCGAGGCGCGTCGCGGACGCAAGGGCCGGGACAGGCGGCCGCGGGAGGAGGGCTGGAGGACGCGGGCGGCCCGGCCTGCAGCCTCCGGGAGCTTCGCCGGCGCCGCCGCCCGGCCCTCCGAAGCGGCAGCAGAGCCATCTTGAGCCCGAGGCCCCGACGGCGCCTGGGCTGTCCACCGCGCGCCTGATCAGAAAAAAAAAAATCCCTCAGGACCCAGCGGTCATTCACTTGCTTTTAATTGGCGTTTTATTAGCATGTTGCCCTGAAGTGCCCCCTGCTGGACGAGATGAGTCTTGCGGGCGCGTCTTCGCGGTACCTCACCTCTGCCCTGGGGTACGCTTGGCTGTCAATGCGCGCTTGTGGGCAGTGTGATGCCCAGACCCGCGGGAATCCTCGTTCGCTCGAGTGTTCCCACGAAACTGAGTGCCTGCTGTCTGCCGGGACCTGCCCTGGATGAACCTGCGTAGAACCAGACACATGAGGGTCGGTGGGGTGGGGCGAGGGGAGGCCCAACAGCCGGGGGCGGGGGGGCCAACATCTCAATGAAAAATTAGGAGAATGGGGCGTCTGGCTGGCTCAGTCGTAGAACCTGCGACTCTTGATCCCGGGGTAGTGAGTTCGAGCTTTGGGCATGCAGTTTACTTTTAAAAAAAAAATGGGGGCGCCTGGGTGGCTCAGTCGTTAAGCGTCTGCCTTCGGCTCAGGTCGTGATCCCAGGGTCCTGGGATCGAGCCCCGCATCGGGCTCCCTGCTCGGCGGGAAG